>NC_079464.1:5915428-6218458 GCF_026250575.1 Diorhabda carinulata | reverse complement strand
CACTGGATCTCAACTCATGATTATTTTTCTTCACAGGGATTCAGAAAATGGATTAATGGTTAACAGGATAACAGCAATTATAATTTTGAGCACAATGCTTATGGCATCTCTTGTGGCTTATAAACAAATAACCAAACTGGATCTTAATTCGGTTCATCATAATCTACTAGATGATATATTGTTGTTTATATGCATTCCTGCTTTTTTTCTAAACGGTATCTTTACCATTATTCCTGCTATTGTTAATATCAACGTGTGGATGTTGGTTTCAATTCCACTCGAGGTAAATGAAAGTCTTTATACAATATTAATCAAGTAATACATCATTTTTGAGTTCTTTTTCCGAGATACGAAGATAAAACTACAACACAATAAGGTATTGAATAGTTTTTCTAGAGTCTAAGTAAAAAGATATTTTGATAATCCCAAATATTTTCATTCGAAAATCATAATCATCATACAAATGACACCATGATTAATTAGTTTGTGTCAATGCAGAATATTTAATCAGACCAATCTATTTCTTCGTTAACTTTCTTCAAAAAGTCTGACTAGAGACTATCTGCTATCTTTGGAGTCGAAATGTACACTGTTTAATTTTATCATTGCTGTTAAATCATACCACTCCAACGAATCACTTTTGGAAGTTGAATCATACGCATAGCATCACACTGGTCCTCGCGACAAATTTATTCAGTCGTCGCTGCTTTTGAATTGCGCTGAGAATTCTAGAAATTCATCTAATAATAATTTTTGTCATATTTAAATGCTCATGTAGGAACCTTGTTCTGGAAACGCCGTTCTCCGCTGCAATTTCTTTTGTTATTAGGCTCCGGTCACTTAGAGCAATTTCTTCCATGAATTCAATGTTAAATGCTAGATATACTACAACTTTAAAGTTGAATATCAATGGAAATGGAAAGGAATTAAATTCTTTCAGAAGATCCTTTAAAAATTATCAATAATGTTGCTTCACTCAGTTATTTCTATAAAATGAGTGTATTGTATATGTAAATATAGTTAGAATATAGAAATGTAGTTATGAACTCAATTATTTTATATTTTAGATCGTTCAAGTTCTAGTTCAAACCGTTTTTATGTTGGACGGTGTGAGACGTTCAAGCAACACGAAGAGACTTCGAATGATTAAACCTGGCAGAGAATTAGTTACGTTCTTAATAATTGCTAATGTTTCGCTATGGTTATTTAGCACTTTTGAAGTTAAAGCGCACGGACTTGAAGACCATAGATACGATTACTTTGGAAAAGAATTATGGACTATCTTAGGACATATGTGTTTACCTTTAATGATGTTTTACAGATTCCATTCGTCTGTTTGTTTGTGCGATATTTGGAAGTTTGCTTATGAACCGTCAGGACACTAACAAAGTTATAATTTTCTGAATGTTTTAAGATTGAATTTAATAAAAAATAAAAAATCGAACCATGATATTTTTTCTTACAACTAACAAGACTAGGATTGTAATAAAATAAATGAGAGCGAGAACCGAGACCCGTTCTCTTACCTCAGTCTAAACTGAACACTTTCGACAGTACCATCATGTACATCAAATTTCCATACACAATTTAGACATGCTTTTGACAAAAAATTAGATAAATGGACAAAAGAACAATCGCAAAAAAGTTTACGTTGATCTAGTTTACTACCAAGAAGTTTGATTCGAGTATTCTTTCCACGAAACTATAAACGTTTGATTTTCGAGGAGCCCAGAGCTACTATCAAAAGATTTCTAATTTGATTACTTCTCTTATGATCTTAGTACACTATTTATGTGATCTAGATCATCAAAAAAGGTTTCTCGGTTCTCAGTGGCCGACAAAATGAGGTGACGACTCTAGAAACGTTATAGATCCACAAAGCGGTACTGGATTATCGTCGACTGGTAATGCACGAGCTAACAGACATAGTAGACATTTCAAAAAGTGCGATACATCGCATATTAACTAAAAATTTGGACATGTGCGCAAGATGGGTGCTTCGTTTGCACACAATGGAACAAAAACAGCGTCGTGAACATGTTTCCATCGAGTGTTTAGCAATGTTTCATAACCGTGGATGAAACATGGGTCCATCACTTCACACTCGAAGCAAAGTACAATTAAAATAATAGACTAAAAAAGGAGAACCGCAGGGGATATTTCTCATTAAATATTTTGAAAAAGACAAAACTATCAACGGTGAGTATTATGCAAACATTTGAGCTAAGAATTCAAGCAAAAACGGCCCCATATGGTTAAGAAGAAAGACTAAGACTATGCACCAGCTCACTCGTCCGTTATTACAATAACCAAAAATAATTAATTGAAAATTAAATTGCTACCTTAAGCATCCTATTCTCCAGATTTAGCCCGTTGGTATTATTTTCTATTCCTAGATTTAACAAAATAGCTCGGTGATGTCGGCAGTTAATAACTATTTTGAGGAACTTGATGATTCTGATTATAAAAAGAGTATAGAACTTATTGAACATCGCTGGGAAAAATGTATAGAGCTAGCAGGAGATAACGTTGAAAAATAAATACGTTTTTTGTCAAAATATTGTATTTTCTTGTTGTTGGGATTTGTTCGTCTGGAACCATCCTCGTAGAGGATCGTTCATCATCTTGAAATTTGTACAATAATTGAATAAACGACGACAGCTTATTTGTGGATAGATCGAGAACAATCTTGCACGTTTGGTTGATTTATGAAGGTTTAATATACTTAGGTTTAGTTAACCGAGTGCGGATTTTCTTGGAACAAGACAATGCTAAACCAAATACTGCGAAAGTAGCGTTTATTCCAGATCTTGCACAATCATATTACTATTTATTCAAATCCTTCGCGAAATTCTTGCTTGGGAAAAATTTGACTTCAAAAATGTTGAAAATGTAGTGTGAGAAATCCTCGCATCTAAGCCAAAAGAATGATTTTACTAAGATTTCAAAGTGAATCTAATGTGAACATTAGTAGCCCTCCATAAATAAATACTAGAGATCACTGAGTCACTGAGTAAAATTATTCTTGAACATGATATACTTATATTAAATGTAAAAAGGCTTAATAGGAAGACTCAAAAGTACGCATTTGTAAAAAAGTACTTTCTTTCAATTCTTTCAATTAAAATGGATATCATGAACAACATCCATCAAGTTTAATAAGTTTTGAATATTTATGAAGTACTGGAAAATATAAAAATTAGAATGTGTAGCGAGGCTGCAGTTTCACAAATAAAAAAAACTGTACAAAGTGAGATGAATAATATGATAAAATAATTAAATTCATTAGGATTTATGGTATCAAAGCTCAATTACGAATCAAATAGAAATATATACTCAGTTAAGTATTGCTTATATTCTGGGGGACTTTATTGAAATGACCTTGGGGTTATATTACAACGACAATTTATAAAAGCATCAGTAAACTGCCCTGATTACCAAGAAACAAGAACGCGATAAAAATCAGTGGAATAACTCTCATGGTTTTGTTAGTACAACCACATACCTTTTGGTTGTATAACAACAGCATTTGTAGTGGAATACGTAAATAATTCAAAATAGAAATAGTTGCTGATGTGCATTGGAACGGAAAACACAGATAAGAATATAAACTTGTGGCCATAAATAAGGCACCACCCTTTATTTCAATATCACAACCTAAAATGTTAATTTTTTGGATTTTTTTTCTATCAGAAAAAGTTAAAGTATCTTAAATGTTAGCGGACAAATGTAGCAAAATTTCTTATCAGCAAATAATTGTTTTTGTGGTTTTTTAAAATTTTAATTTTATGCATATTTTAAAGTTTTTTTCCATTCTATTATTCTACCAACTTGTGGACAGCAGTAATTTAAGTCAATCAAGGTGTGTTAAAGTCGAGACTAGTTAAACAAAAAATGAATATAATCAGGCAGTTATAAGTGAATGCGAAACTGAAAGAATAGCCGAGTTTAGGTTAAGTTATCGTGAAGTGGCAAATCTGTTTAGCGTACATCCCACAACCATTGGCAGATTGATGCAAAGATTTCGAGAGATAGGTTCACATTCTAGGAGACCTGGACAAGGACGTTCTTCAGTTTTAACTCCTCGAGATGATCGTTTTTTGCAATTAAATTCATTACGAAATTGGTCAATGACAAGTGTTGAGCTCAACATCCTTTTACTAGAAGTCAAAATGTTAATATCTCTGATAGATCAATAAGAGAAGGCAGAAGGTAACATTTAGATTGGAATTTAGAAAATTGGTGCCAAGTCTTATTAACTGATGAGACAAGAATCAATCTAAGAAGTTTAGATGAACGTAATCAAATTCGAAGAAGGCGAGGAGAAGATTCGCGCAGTCTAGTATCATTCCCAGGGAGCCGTTTCAAGGAGGGTCTATCATGTTTTGGGGAGAAATTTGTTTTGATGCCCGCATAGAACTAGAGTCTCCTCCTAGACCCGCCCTTAACGCAGCAAGATACATAACTGTCTTGAAAATCACGTCATTCCGCTTGGGCCGATTATTGGTGATGATTTTCGTTTAAGGCATGATAATGCTAGACCATACGTTGTCGCAGATGTTCCAAATTACCTAAACGAATTAGGAATTCATACACTGGACTGTCCACCAAGAAGTCCATATATGAATCCTATCGACTATGTCTGGGATATTTTAAAACGCCACATTCGTCGTCGAAATCCATCTCCTCAAAATTTAAATGAGCTTGAAGAAGCGGCATTAGAGGAATGGGAAACATTATTGTTTAGAGTTAGTTATAGTTTTATTGTAATGTTTTTATTTTTATTTTTTTACTCATTAAAAATCCCTCAAAATTACTACACATTTTTTATTATTGCGTCAAAATAATTGAAAAGAAGTTAAGCAATAGCAATATTAATTTGGTGGTGCGTTATTTTTGACCACGAGTGTATTAACCTATGGTAAGTGATATAATTCAACAATGAAGTATATTGTTACAAACCCGTCCCCGAAATGGGCTGTGAAGCCGGCCCTTTACTCTCATAATGAAAGCTGAAATGTTTTTTTAGAACTAATTTCTAGGAAGGTCTTTTTATTTATTTGTTTTTACTTCTTCACTTTCTAGAATTCTAGAAATGTCGTATCTGATATAAAATCGATTATGTTTATCGGAGTTAGTTAGTTCATAATGAACAATCAAAGAGAACAAAACGAAATAGAAAACTAGCCGATGAATTCAAATAAGTTATATAAGTTAGTTAAGGCTTGTGCAAGTGTTTTGAATAAATGAGAGACAGTGTTTATAAATTTAATCCATCGATAGATATAGTAATAATTAGGAAATAAGAAGAACATTACAATATAAACAATCGAAGAACATAAAAAGTTGAACATTTGAATAAAAGTCCAAAGTCTTATCGAAAGTCTTTTTGATAGAGAATCTATTGAACCTTTCAGTACTTAAAACGAATATTTTCAGTGATGAATATACTGCTCGAATCGAGGTAACTCGCTTTCCAAATTTAGATAGGATCTCACTGTTCCAGCAAAATAAACTCTAAGAGTGCAGCAAAAAAATTTACTGTGGTGGCAACGCTGCTAGACAACTGATACAAAACCTTTCGCGAAAGCAGTACGCCTTAGATAAGTCTTAGTTGGGATAAATTCTAACTAGAAGCGATGTCAGTAACCAATAATATAAGCCGCTTTCATCGCAATTGAATACAGACAAATTTGCAAATTTTTTTTTAATATACGACAACAAAACTTGAATGTAATGGAAAATTAATCTAGCTCAAGCATCAACTGATGAAATTTTTTAATATGTGACTACTGCGAGACGTGGTATATTTCGGATTTTCTAAAATACACAGGTAATGTAAAAGTTTTTTGACATTGGCACAGCGAAAAGTATCGTTCTGACTTTAATTGGCCTCTAAGTAGACGACGAATTATTGGATACTCCACACAAAATAGAAAACCAATGCTTGTGAACCGTTGAAACGACTCGATTTTGCGAAAAACATTTTATCGGTCAAACTCAAAGTGAATATGTTATCCTCTAGACCAGGGATTCCCAAACCATTTTAGGCAAGAGACCCCTTTTCCTATCTGAACTGATATCTCAGACTCCCGTATTTACTTTACAATTAATTAAAAAAATCTTTCTCTATTTTTTTTTTATTGATACAAAACACTTACCAATTTAGAAATTTTGCAGTTTGTTAAGTGAGTGAACTTAACATTCTTTAGTCATCAAAATTTATCAAAATAAATACAGTAAAACTCAGAAGAGTATTAAGTATAATTAATAATTATTAATACAAGTTACGAAAGAATACTTGAGTAGGAATTATTTTTTGAAAAAACTTTCAAATCGCAAAGTAAAGATAAGATAGTGAGAAATTCAGTGCGATGGATGAATCTGGTGACTTTCTACCAATCTAGCTAAATTCGGTTCAATATTGGTGAGTTGCAGCCTTAAATCGCCACGTTCGTTAATTTTCAAACGGTAGGTACGTTTGTTTTGTCAAAATGTTTGTAACCACACTGAAGCCTTTTTCGACGAGGTAAGTTGATGGAAAAGCGATAAGGTATTTTTCAGCAATGTTCCACAATGCAGGATACTATGTTTTAATGTTGCGTTGCAACCAGAATTTCTGATAGCTTTGATTGAACATCTCCTTGAATAAAAATTCGAGTTAGTTAATTTTCAAACGTCGTCGACCCCCAAAAACAGTTTTCGTTTATGTCGACCCATTGGGAATTTCTGATCTAGACATATGCTAGTATTTTGGTAAAAATTAAGAAACTAATCTTCAAATATATATTTGGTAGATTACAAAACCTAGCATGGTTGCCTATCAGACACGCCTTTTATCAGCCGAATACGTCCGCAAAAGCAATAAATAGTTAAGTTGGAGCTGGAACCGTTGGTGATATTCACACTAAACACACTGCTTACACACTACCACTACACCAACACTCACAATTCATTGTTTGACCCGCGTTTCGATAAGCAAATTATCGTCTTCAGAGACTAGAAGTAAACTGTCTCATTCTCTGTAGTCGATAACTTGGTTATCGAAACGTGGGTCAAACAAGGAATTGTGAGTGTTGGTGTAGTGGTAGTGTAACCATCATGGTTTGTTTTTCATCACAAAACACATATCGCATCACGCTATACTACTCCAGATGAGTATACTCGCAAATTCCAGAAAAACTGCGTACTGCCAAAGCCACCGCTCTCGACCCTTGCGCTATGAATAGTAGGACGATATAATAAAATATATTAGTGCCCTTGGAACTAGGGCTTGAAAGGTAACAAGAGATGTATAGTGAAACTACAGAAATGAAGAAGAGAAAGCGAAGATATATTTGTATCTAATCAACGAATAGAATTATATAAATCGCACTAGCATAAACAGAGCAGATTAATGTTGGAAAAAATTGTACTCTGTTCCATTTCATTATAGTAACATGCCATTCGGCTTGTTACGTTTTTCTACGAACATTTTGAATATTCCTTTGTTCACGTATTGTAGCACAGTATTCACTTCTAATTCATTAATTCTATGATTCGAGTTGTTGAGGAAATTAATTTGTTATCGATCTCCCACGCCATTCGAGAAATTCAAGAAAGCCTCGGAATGTATTCTAAATCGTCCTCTATCTATCTACAATCAACTGTTCAAATTAAAGTAAATTCTATAAAATTTGTGGTGATACTATTTTTATATTCGCTAGTAAGTTTTACAAATACCGTTTTAACTTTGTTTTCTTCATTATAGTGCTTACAAAAAATTCCAGTTATCTTGTATAATAGTTTCCGTGTAAATACGTATTTACTATTTATTTGATAAACAGAACGAATAGAATAGATCCCTGTTTCATTATATTCTCTAAAAAATATGAAATCAGTCTATTTGTTTGTTAGAGCATAAGCTCCTTTTTATTCAAATCTGTTAGACCTACTCATTCCTCATTTAGTAATTTCCATATGTGTTCCCTGTAAGTCTACAGCTGCCAGGTTGGGAGTTCAACAAAGGATTCAACCAGTGCACCACAACAAACCAACAAATACAACTTCAACATCTGGGAATTTAGTTGAGGGTTGCAACCACCTCAGATTTCTATAGATAAGTTCCAGTCTTATCTTGATTATATAGAAATCTAAGTTGGTTTTAATTTATAACTGCTTTTTTTCAGTCAACTTATAAACGTAGTTATTCCCAATTTATTATTTTTTTCAATCGTGTCCGGGGGTGGTTTTGTTTTTTATCAATTTAATCCGCAAGGTGTTTTCAGATTTCGCAGCTTGTTTCATACAATTTTAACTTGGTTAGTTGAAAAGTTGGAGACGTCCAGTTTAATATTAATTGTTCACCCGATCCGAGTACCAGTTATTTATATACTTCAACTGAGGCTGGACACCACTTACTGATAAAGAGACTCTTGTTGAGGAAGTAAGGTGACTGTTGCTTGAAACAATCAATAACTTATTTCAGTGCAAGTATCAATAGTTATTGATGTGAGAAGAAAAATTTGAAGCAGATATTGACTGATATCATAGCAACTATCTATTTTTAAGAATACTACAGAAAAAACAAAATTATGAAGTTATTTGATAAAGTAAGAGGAATTTGTCAATACCAATAATGTGTTCATTAATTTAGTTACTAAACCATCATGAACAACGCACTTACCAACAGTAATTCATTGGCAATGATAAAATGTGGTTAGTGCTATTGGTATTAGTGATAACTCTTGTCTTAATTTGTATTAAAAGACAATATAGTTACTGGGAAAGAAATGGGATACCTGGGCCGAAACCAATACCGATAGCTGGTAATTTTTATAGGAGTTTTGTGGGAAAAATATCCGCTGGAGAAATTATTACCGAAATTTACAAGTAAAAGCATATAAATTACTCAATAATCATTTAAATTTATCATATTCAACACATCCTACCTAACTATTTTGGAGCATGCTCACTTAATTAGGTATTTATAAAAATAGTTGTTTATTAGAAGTGAGGGAAGGAAAAAAACAACAGGATATAAAAGAAAATCTGTACTGATATTACAATAACAAAATGCTGTAAGAAAAAATTAAATATGAGGATGTGAAAATAGTAAAAATTATATAGAAATGACAGTCGTTTCATAAATAGAAACATTTGGACTAGTTTATTACAGCAGTAAATAACAAGAGCGATCTATTAGATGTTATGAGTCCCAAAGAAAGCATGAGACAATTGACATATACTAATTAAGTTTAGATTGCTAGAGATTTGTCGTTGTTGCCTTTCACCTTCCAAGATTTGAAACCTACTTAACTACCTAACCACCCTTCTGAATTTTTCCTTCTTGTAGCCTTTTTTCAAGTAGTTCCAATCCAGAATGAATTTTTCTTCATTTTCTTTTCGATTGAGTTATTTTTTCACAGAGCAGCTTTGTTTTTCCGTTAAGTCAGAGCACAGGTATATAAAATGCTCCATCGTCTCTTTGCAACAGTTGTCTGTTGTAATTCTTCATTCTTGAGTATTGTGCCAACAGTACAATGTCCAGTGATCACTCCAATGATCTTCTAGATTGAGTTTTTCGTGAATCTTGTTACCATTTTTGTTTTCTTTCAATCCATTTTTGGCCATATCCCTCTGCGTACAATGTTACAATACGTACAATCCTAATGTTTGAAACTGATGTCCACCGGTATGATTATATCTTCTGTGTCTTCTTCTCCCGTCCCATTTTTTACCGATGCATATCGGCAATAGAGTTTTCTTCATATAATCCTAGTACCCAGTAAAGACTTATCTTCGTATCACAACTCCAGAAGGATACCTTGAGGCAGTTTTTGGTTTTGTTATTTGCGATAAAATTGTTTTTAACCAAGGGAAAGTTATGGAAGAGATAATTGATTGTTTAGAGCAAAGATATTTGACTACAGTCGATCAAAAATTCCGGTTTATATTTGAAATACCCTCTCGTATCTATTAAGATTCACCAAATTTATTTTCAATGTATTTACCTGTATTCATAACGACTTTATTGAGCGAAAGGTGACATTCTGCAAAATTTTTGTTTTGTAGCTATCAATAAGTCATATAGAATGTATCAAAAGTAGTTGAACAAATCGAATATACATTTTAAAAGCATCGCGCTATATTCTAGCATATTTTTCAAATTTACGTGGAAAACTAGCTTTGCATAAGATATACATATCTAATTGAAATAGATAGTATAGGATGTCTTAAAAGCTCAACATTTTCCTGATTAAGTACTGTAAACAATATTTTTCACGTTCCATGGAAAAATCCATGAAAATTAGATGTGGGGATCTTATTTTCTACATACATCTTTGTTCTGACAGTCAAAAAATATCCCAGCTATCCCAAAACGCCGTTTTTAAATATCCCTCAGTCCAAATAGTGCCTATTACGTGTTTCTCTACAATGCCACTAGAAATTTTCAAGCTCGATTGATTCTGACGGTCCAGGGTATGAAAAAAGTGCCTATTTTCCGTGTCTTTATAGTGAGAGTTGTAACTATTCGCTAAGCTATTATTACAGAAAGTACATTCGACTGTGAATAACAAAAAATTTGAAAAAAATTTTCTTCCTCTGCCTCTCGATAAAGAATCCACAAAGAAAAGTAAATGAAAATAATGTGACAAACAAAATTTTGTTTCAATACCTCCTGTAAGTATTTTCAATAATAACAATTCATGATAATTTTCTTCAGAATGTCTCTTTATTGAGAACGGTTCCCTTGGCATGTACACGATCTGAAAATTTACATATTTCTTAAACCTCAAATTTTATTGAGTTAAGCAAAGAGTATTTTACCATACATATGTTGTTAATTTTTTTCATTATACAATGAGAAAAAAATCATCAAATGAACATCATTTTTGTAGTAAATATGAAGGTTATCCATTTGTTGGAATATATAGAGCTACTTCTCCAGTGTTATTGGTCAGAGATCCAGATTTCGTCAAGAATATTTTTGTTAGAGACTTCAAACACTTCCACGACAATGATATTGAAATTGACAAAGAAGTAGATCCCATCTTTGGCAGGAATCCATTTGTTATGAAAGGAGCCGAATGGAAAAGTAAGAGAGCTCAATTAACAACATTGTTCACATCAGGAAAGGTGAGGAATTGACATAATTCATATTTCTTGAGATATTTGTGAATTCATCTGGTCCCATGGCTATGCCCCATATCAATTACTGTTAGATTTGTGAAGATAAATAAAATATATCGTTTTCTTTTCTTATAAATTTCCATATCAGACGAATTTCCATCAGATATTTCTCAAATTAACTAAGAATTCTTTTGTAGATTAAAGGAATGTACCAATTTCTTTTAAGATCCTCTAATCGCATGGTTCAATACATAGAAGACGAAACGAAGTCATCAGATGAATTTGAAGCGAGAGAAATTTGTGTGAGATTCGCTCTGGATAATGTGGCTGCTTGTGCTTTTGGGTTAGAGGGAAAGTCATTTGATGAGCCATATTCGCAATTCAGAGAGTTAGCTGATAATTTCATATCACCTGATGGTATAAGGAATAAAATTATTGGCTTGTTGTTTGTTTTATGTCCCAGTTTTTTCAAAAAAATGAAATTTAAGTAAGTCTTCTATAAGATCGTTCTATTTTTGGAAATGAAGTAATCGATTGTTGGAGTTTATTTGTCTTTCCATATCGTGGATCCATCGGCAAAGCAATGGATTTGCGAATTGCTTCATCATCTTCATAAATACAAATGCCACCTCATGCAACTCAAAATTGTATAAGTCAGTTAGAATAAACTTTGCTTATATTTTGTTGGAAAAACAGAATTACTGTTCAAGAGATTCATATCGGGTGATAAATATGCAATTACATACAGTTCAATTCCACATTCTACATAAAACTAATCAGTCTGCTTCATTATTGACGCCTACCAAAATTTCTAGCAAAATTA
Source organism: Diorhabda carinulata (assembly GCF_026250575.1). Lineage (NCBI taxonomy): Eukaryota > Metazoa > Arthropoda > Insecta > Coleoptera > Chrysomelidae > Diorhabda > Diorhabda carinulata. The sequence continues at coordinate 6,206,523 of NC_079464.1, read as the reverse complement.
CCATGAAATATACATTATTGGTTCTACTAGGTCGTCGAATAGTTATATTCCAAATTGACCATTTTGAGAAATAACCTTTACATAGAGTGGTTCAAGCTATAAACTACAGTGCTACAAAACTTTTGCCTTTTTCTGAAGGATTACAATCTGACTCCGATATAAGACCTATTGTCAAGAACAGACGAATTGTAACTTTTCATTTTATATGAAAAACAAAAAAGTTCTTACTCATTAAAACAAATATTGCTGAAATTGATACTATACAACATGCCATTCGGCCAGCATTTTGATTAATTTTTTGTTCACGTATTGTAGTTCTGATTATATAATAACTTTTCCGTAAATTCGTCTCTTCTATTTATTTGTAGAACAGAACGAATAGAACAGATATGTGTTTCGTTATATTTTATAAAAAAAATATGAATTCAGCTTATTTTTATGTTAGAGCTTAAGCTCCTTTTAATTCAAATCTGTTCTACCTACTCATTCCTCTTTAGTAATTTCCATCTACATTCTCGTTTCTTTCCTTATTTAATTTTTTTAACGCAAAGTTGGGAGCTCAATCACACCTAAGGGTTCTATACGGTACATCACAAACAACAAATTCAACTCCACTCCAACATCTGGGAATTCAGTTGAGGGCTGCAAGCAAAAAATATAGGAAGTAAACGGGAACACTGATTGAAGTTACTGAAGACAGAATAAGTAGGTAGAATAGATTTGAATAAAAAGAAGGTTATACTCTAACATTTGAAAAAACGGAATTTATATTTTTCTAAGATATAACGAAACAGGGATCCGCTCTATTCTATTCGTTCTGTTCTCCAAACTAACACCGATATTATTATACAAAATTTGCTTCAAACAAAAGGAAATCAATAAAGAGACAAAAATGTTGATGAGATTCAGTTCTACCATGTGAACAGGTGTTTGTGAATAATTAGAAAAACTTACCAGCGAATATAGAAGATAATATCAACAAAAATTTCACCAAATTTACTTTGATTTGAACACATGAGTTTAGATAGGTAGAGGATGATTTAGAATACATTCCGAGGTTTTTTTGAATTTCTTGGATGGAATGGGCGGTCGATAACAAATTAATTTCTTCGAATGTTAGAATAAATAAATCAGAAGTGACTACTGTGCAGCGATACGTGAACCAATGAATATTCAAAATTTTTGAAGAAAAACGTTACAAGCCGAATATTATGTTACAACAAACCTTATACTTCACTGAACTATAAGCACTTCATAGTACTATAAAATTGGAAAAACAATATAAAGGAAATGTTTTTCACTAGAAACTGAATTTTAATTTGATAATAACGATTAAAGAGTATTTGAATTGCGACATGAGAAAGCTTCATTATTGTTGATTGTGAAATATTATTTTTGTAATCTAAAAGAAAATTGATGGAATTTAGTGGAGAAGACATGCATCTAAGTATCTCTGCTCATAGCTAGATTTGGTAAACACTAGTTCTACTTATTGCAAAAAATATTTGAAATCACAACATGCGAGACAACAATGCTGATAAGATTCAGTTCTACCAGATGAAGAGGTGTTTGTAAATAATTAGAAAAACATATTATTAAATCTCGATAATTCTTTTTAATATTAAAAATAACTTTAACATGAAATGTTCCATTTTCCCTAGTCATCTTAAAAACTGACCCATAGCTCTTCAAATAATATCCCAGGATAACCAATTTCTTCCTTCGATCATTACAATGAAATACAAGTGATTTTAGTCAGCATTATTAACTCGATGTCACCTTCATATTTATCAGCGGGATATATAGGATGACTCAACAAAAAGACATCATTAACTTTCAATAAAATGACATTATGTGGATAAGAAATCTGAAAAATTTCTGAGTAAGATAAATAAAAATACGGAGTAGTTGATTAAATTGACGATATTTTTTAGAAATAGTCTATTTATCGATACTCTATTCATATGTACAGTACTAGAAACAAATGACTGGTTGTTCAATAAGTTCTGTTATTTAATAGAGATGGCGTTATTGAGTTCGTTGTTTTAGCTTTCCCAAAGTGTAAAGTTAATTTGCTTAACAAGATGTAGTTAAATTCTTAGTTTTGGAAAGTGTAGTAACAATGTAAATATTCTAACGCTTATTAAAAGTATAGGTATAAGATAAGCTGCCGTATTTGAAAGTTGTCCCAAATACGATCCAATTGAAAGATGTCCAAAAAGTGTATAAACACAAAAAATCAAAGGATTCTATAATATGAGATCAGCGGTCAACCAAAGAGAGTTTGGTAGAAACCTTAAGCGTCTCATCAAGCGTTTTAAGCAATATTCTGATTTCATTTACAAGAAGATCTATGAAACATACTATAAATATATAAATATGCGACAACTTTGGGACATTTTAGAAAATATAGAAAGGAATCATTGCTTCATATTATAACTTTAGATGAGATTCAGGTCTGCCATCATAATTATTAATCAAAATAAGAAGTTATGGAGCGATGTTAATCCGATCATCAGTTCAGTGCGCTGAAACCGGTGAACCACGTCCAAAGGCACAACTATCAGCTGGGATGGCTATGGCTTCAATATTTTGGGATGTGCATCGAATATTGTTCATCGGCTATCTCTAAAAGGGAGAAATAATCAATAGCGAATATTATATACAGACTTATTGAGTGATGTGTTATTTTCTGGGAAAAATACAATAAAAGTATTATTGTAATCTTTTGAATAAACTGTATGTGACAGCTAGTGACAAAGGGAGAGTTTCTTCATAAAAAAAATTTATCACAATCTCGCTTAGCTCCAAAAGTTATCGAAAATATCAATGAATTGAAAGATGAACTGTTGCAGTATTCAACTTAGCAATTACTGTTATTACATCTAAGCAAATCATGGAAAATGTTCTCCATTAAAGGAAGAGGTAAATAACAGCTTTGTAAATCTATTCCGACAGTTTTTTAGATTCTCATAGGTACGGAGCTCAAAAAGTAAAACACAACTGGAATAAGTGTATTGAAATAATTTTTTTATGTACATGGAATTCACTTTATGTTTATATATTTGATGTATATTTTCATATGAATTTTATTACAATGTACGGAGGTTATGAAAATTGTGAGGTTAGGTTATTCTTAGTTCCTCTTACCTATATACGTATGTATATATCAAATATACGTATTGAAAATGTTCAGAAGATGAGAAATTTGAATTTGCTTTATAAGGGAAGGGAAGGGTTATTATATATTTGATTCAAAACAGAGAAATATCATAATTTGAAAGTAATAGAAACAGCAAATTCAATAATCCTTCATTTCTGTTAGTTAAAATGCGTTGGGTGATAATAAAACCCAATTCTGAATCAATATTTGCTCGTAGTCGAAATCTTACTTTTTGTTCACCTTATATGAGATTCCTCAAATCACTTTTGAGTACCATAATTTACATGTTTGTTTTGAAAAAGTCTTACTCAGGTATCAGAATGTAATAGAGATAAGATTATAAATACAAAAACAAATTTAACAAGTAATGCCAATTTCCAATGTCTGTTTACATTCATTCAGATTGGTACCAAAGGATGTTGAAGATAAACTAATGGAAATTGTTAAGAGTTCATTAAAGTATAGAAGGGATAATAATATTGTTAGAAATGACTTTCTAGATGCAGTGAGTAGTTTACAAAAGGAAGACGGCTTATTTACCAATGTAGATATTGTGGCAAATGCTGCAAGTTTTTTTGGGGATGGCTACGAAACAAGTTCGCGGGTAAGTTCCATTAGATTTCATTCATTCCATACATTTGATATTGGGAATTGAGTACACTGATTGGTTTTTACTGGCTAGAAACTTGATTTCTGTCTACGTCTCTTTATTTTCCTTTAAAATGTATCCAATTGATTTTTATTAATTCCTCGCGATCTTTTCTCTTTAATACTGTTACTTTTTTAATTATTCTGTTCTTCCTTGTAATTTTTTTCTTATTCTAATTACCCTAGATTAAACTAGATTTTAATTTTTAATATAATTTGTTTGATTTTTCTATTTAATCCTTACTTACAAGTCATCTGTTCTAAAAGCTTTCAGTGTTCAACTTTTCCCATCTTCATCATTATATGATATTAATGAAGTAATGTTCAATCCATCTTTTTCATCCAGTTGCAAGCTGCAGCATCGTTAACGTGCAAACATGCAGTGTGCAAATGCTCAATCATGATTTTGTTTCCATTGCTGTAATTAACAGCATTGGAAAAATACTAAACTACGGCTCCAGATTATCCTTTAACAAAAACCGTAAAATTAAAATATCAAGTCGAAAGTAATGGGCAAATGTAAAAATTGTGTTTCCACGATGCCCTTCGACATAATACACAGTTGGCTCGGAAAGAGAAGATATACAAGTAGGTCTCTAGAATTGAGTAAGCTCCCCCAACGGATCCGAAATTTTTTATTTTGGAAGTGGAAACTGCAGTGCGCGGATATTCATATTATTCGACAGCGTATCAGCCCTTCACGTACTAGACTCTTGTACAATTGAATCGAAGCTGGTTCGAGAATGCGCGCTGTATTTGAACTCACTAAACAAGGTAAAAACTTTGTTGTGGTTACTACACACATACCAGAGTAAAGAAGCTGTTCATCTTGAGAAAAATTGTTTCTTATACTTATAACTTCAATACAAAAACTTCTTTCGTTAGGTAGAAACGAAATAAGAAGAGTTACTGGTATGCTCACAGCATACTGTCTGATAAATTACCACCTGCAGATTATTGGAATAACTTTCTACAGCTCTTATCTTTTCCTGTGAATGAAGGATATACATTAAGAAAGGCTAGAATCAGAAGAGGTAAGCAGCAAAACTCCCAGACACTTTGAAGGGTCTTTAATACCTGATTGGTGAATAGTCCTAGATCAGTATATAAAGATACATTCATGACCTTCACACCCTAGTTCTTCTAGCCTAATTGAGTTAGAAGAAACGCTCGATTTAAAGCATCAAAACGTTTCTATATAATTGATAATCTGGATGGTATTTGATATTATCAAAAATTTTCATAAGTGTGTAATTACAAATTAAAGTGCAACAATTTTTTTAGGTCATGGCTTTTTTAGTTTTTGAGTTGGCTGCAAATCCTGATATTCAAGACAAACTTCGCAATGAAATTAACACAGTCCTAGAAAATAACGATAACAGTTTAAATTATGAAGTTATTCACAATATGAAATATTTAGATGCTTGCTTAAGTGGTGAGTGGGAAGTAGATTGTCTGATTAGTATTATTCATAGATCATTAATCATTTTTATATAGCTATTGATATTTTCCAGAGCACATTTCATTCCCAATTTTCACAGCAACTACTGGCCTATTGTTGTTTTTTGTTAAATTTTAGAAAGCCTCCGAAAAAATTCGATCGTACACAACTTGAACAAGATTTGTACCGAAGATTACACGTATACTCCAACAAATCCCGATTTCAAAAATATAACAGTAAAAATCAAAGCTGGAGAATCAGTTGTAGTGCCTCTAACCGGACTACAGATGGATCCTAAATATTTCGATGAACCGCAGAAATTCAAACCAGAAAGGTTTCTTGGTCCAATTAGTTATAATAGATCCACGTATCTTCCATTTGGAGATGGGCAACGGGTGTGTTTAGGTGAGAGATGTAATAATGAACAGCAAAATTTTTCGATTTTTTTGTGAAATCCGTAAACAAAACGTGTTCAATTCGGCCTAAATAAGCTTCAACATTTTATGAAATCTACGAATCTACTCGATTAATAAAGTAGTAACGTCATTATCAAAGAGCTTTTGTTGCCAATGAAGAGATTCGATTTTCATAATTTTCCTAATTCATAATTTAAATTGGGAAACTAGAGATCTTTTATAGATTGTAGACAGTCAACTATTTATATCATAAGCTCTCCATAAAATCTTGATTAAAGCTGAGGTTGTTGATTCTTTTCATAAACTTCTCCATTTCGACCATTTTACGAATGTATCTTTCATAGTTATTCGTATGTGTTTTCCTCCTTCCATCTGACCATCGCCCGTAGCTTTCATCTTCCATTTACATTATGAGCGTATTTTGTATATCTTGATTTGCCTTGTCCACGCTGACTTGCAACTGGCGGTGCCCCTCCAAAGGAAACATACCTCTTCAATGGCACAGTTCGCAAACTTCCAGTTATTGTCCGATTGACAAATTTTAGTTTTATTTGACGCTCTTCACATGAGCGCAGGTAAAACTTAATGATGTTTTGCGATAAAATTTTGTATTTTTTCAAAATGTGGGAAAATATCAAACATTTTGATGTTCGCAACGTAATTTTTTATGCTAGATACACAAGCAATAAACTTCTCAACTCTTCAAATATCGATATTGATTTTGGGATTTCTGACCCATTGCAACTTTTCTCTGTTCGTTATTGAAATGAACCTGTTTGAACTTTTCGACGACACCAACTCATTGAAAAGCACGCGTCTGCTTTCTTCAGTGGCCATTTTCTGACTGATGATATATATTTTTTTAAATATCTCATGATGTAAAAATCTACATATTTCCTAAGCCATAAATTTTATCGAATAGAACAAAGAGTACTTTTTTGTTAAGATAACCATCTAAAAATTCATTTTTGCTATCTTTAGATTGTACAGGTTGTCCCTGTAAAAGTTACGGATTGTAAACCATTGGGCATGCGTTCTGATTGAGCCAATTTATATGCCTATAACTCAGAAACAAGGGGTCGTATGAGAAAACTTGTCTCATGTCACAGCATTATTTTCATGTCATCTACTCAAGTCTTGTATATACTACTTTAACTTATTCTTTTTTTTAGGGCAAAGATTCGCACAAACTCAAATAAAAGTTGGTACTGCAAATATAATCAAGAATTTTAGATTGAAGGTTAGCTCTAAGACCAAGTTACCATTGCAATTAGATCCTTATTTTATCATGCGCCACGCAATAGGAGGATTATGGGTACACTTCGAAAAAATTCAATAATATATATAATGAGAATTCAACAAAAAAAACTATGGAGAAATTTATATTTTTATAATGTCGTTTATGTATGCTGTAGTTCTAATAGAGACATTTTGATAGAATTAAAAAATCAATAGAATCACAACAGATTTTATCATCGTTTTTGTATTAAAATTCTTTGGTTTTCATAGTTAAGTTACAATTGAAAATGCCACTATTCAAATTTATAAAATATTTGGGACAAACTTATAACAAACAGTAAGCTACCAAATATATATAAATCATCTTACATGACACGTAAGTTTTTACGTAACTGAGATATATAGTGGCATTGTTCCCATTTCGAGGAACTTCTAATTTTGATACATGTCTTGAATTTGAGACAAGAAACTTTACTTCGTATTGTTTTAAGCCTTAAAACAGACAACAAATACTTGTTAGATATTACGTGATATAAAACTTTGTTATAATCAAAAAATCTGGACAAGATTTTCATTTCTATCTCATTTTAAAATTTTAGACTGACTAATCTAGTATTTTATGCCTTCATAGTCATAACTTAAAACGTTTAGAACGATTCATAATAATTTTCTTCAATTACTATACTTCAATTATTTTTTTAATAAGTACCACTACCATTCATTAAGATACAGAAATTTATAACCAATAGAAATACAGCATTGCATAATATTTGGATATCAACTATTACCTGACGTATTTGTGATTTATCAATCTTGAAAAAATGTAACAAAAGTTTACCGGGCGTGCGCCAACTCGTGATTTTAATACGCGTTATAAAATTTTAACTCCAATTACAATGTGCCAACTCGTGATCGTGGGGGTCACGAAGATTAGACAACTCTTGTCAGAATATTATGCATTATGTAATAAAAATAAATTAACTCAACCGAACCTAACATTGCCATTTTTGTTTAGTCACTGTTGTTTGAATTTAACATATAATCTACTACTAATGCCATTTTTAACACCCACACTATGTAATCTGTTTGAAAAATGAAGAACGGGGCATCATCGGCAATATTAGGGATAGGATTTCAACCAATTGCATGCATACATATTGTTTAGTACCTACCTATTGTTAAATTGCAACTTAAAGGATTTAGAACTTCTATTTTTTGGATTTCCCAGATTTCCCACAAGTGGTTTAGGTATTAGATTTCAGGTAATACTCTGAATCCGTCACGAGTTTTAATCTACCTTTTCGTTTACCTGAAATATCGCCGTCTTGAGTTGAAACATCCTTAAACGATTAAAAATCTGTAAAAACGTCCGATAGTTGAAGTGATATTAAGAATTTGACTCCACGAAGAATTATAGATTATGACTCGAGATTCGTAAATAATTTATTGCTCGTAAAATCAGGAAAAGTTTACGAAAAATTTCTCTCTCGGTTTATGGAGTACAAAGACAAAAATAAGATTAGGAGCTCTTCAGAAAACGTCGTAATTATTTATTTTCATGAGTTATAGAAAAAATTGAAACTACGAAGTCTATGGATACATTTAATTTTAAAATCTGCATTATCTATGAAACATAAAATAGACATATACAAATATTCTTAATTACATGCATTTTATAAAAGAAATTGAAGGATATCAGCCTGAAAATAAAATAAATAAATTTATCAAGAAAACCAATGATATCAGATATTTATATTTAAAAGTCTTAGTTTTTCAATGTGAATATGAAAAATAACAATTAGTACTATGGGTGCTTGTATAGCACATGAGCTGCACCAGTTAGTTGAAACAACCCTCTTGGTAGTGATACAAGAATAATACGGAAATTCAGTATTTCCGGAAAATGAATTAAAACTGCCAAAAGTACATGACTCCTCATCCAAAAAATGTATGAATTCGTTTTTTTTATAAATTACGTGAACAGAAAATGCGACAAACGAAAGGTAGGAATAAGTAAATTTGGAAATATAGGTTAAGGATTTGTTGCTCACTTAAATCTTCCAAATTCGAATTTATACCGGTCACTGCTTTTGTCGCAGTACTGCCACAATATTGACGAATCATTACAAAAGAAAATCAGCGTAGTCAATCAAATATTGGATTCGATTGGGTACAGCTAAATAATTTTCACCAATGGCGCATTTTGTAAACAGAGGAGCCAGAGAAGAATATATTTTTTCAGCTCTATTTTCAAATAGTTCTGCATTTATCCGACTGCTTTGCCATTTTTCAGATGTTTAATTGCATTTGTACCGCATTTTGATGTAAAAGTATTCCTTCACCTACAATTTGTATTTTGGAGCTCATTCTTTGATTGTAATAATCTCTATCTTCAGTAACAACGTTTCTCTAGTGTTTGACCTATTGATATGTATAGTTGTTACGAGAATAACCTATCAATAAGTTCAAATATTTACAGAAATTTGGAAAAATAAACAAAGTGTTGCTTTCCTGTACTAGTTTATCGAAAGAAAATGAAAAAAAGGACGCAAGCGATTGCAGCATATTGATGCACATCCACCCACTCATACACGAGTGATGAAATACAATATAGCGAGTTCATTCGACCATTCTAGCGTACCACCGATTCATCCGAAGGTTAGTTGAAGTTCATACAAAAGTTTTTGTGAGGTGTATTCATAAAACGACGATCTAAACATATCCGTTTTGCAGACCGATCCTAGATTCAATTTCCAATAATGAATCGAATACAAAAATTTAAATAAATAGTGCGCTTCGACGTGGACCGTTGGATTTGTAGTCAATTCGTTGGGTTGTTCATTCGTTTCAATTAATTGTTAGTTGCTTTAGAGTGCGATTTACGATTATTGAATTTACGTCCATTATTCTCTATTCCATCGATATCTTCAATTAAAACGCACATAATGGAAGTTCATTATAGGTGAATTAAATAGATAAAAAAATATTCTCATATAGAATACTTCAATCACAATCCATCCTTTCAATAACTTGAATTAAAAATACAGGATTTGCATGAGTTTATAATAAAATAGAATGTAAAGTTTTTCGTATTTATTTACACTCTTTCTATTCGTGGGGTGAATTAATAAACAGTGTCTCTTACGTTCTCAAATTTATTACTATGCAAACTTATAATAATTTACTAATAAATATCACTTAAATAATTTCTGCGATAACTTTTACTAAATCGACTATTTATTTAAAACTAAACTATCCTTAAAGATTTATCTAGATTTATTACGAAAAGAAACAAAACAAATTAATAAGTAGACCTTCCTAGAACTTATTTTAAATAAATACTGTAAATAAACAGCCTGCCATAATAAAAAGTTCTAAAAGGAAACATCAAAGGTGAGTTCGCCATTAATAAAAAGCAGATGAAAGACAACACGCGAATTTGCTGAATATTAAAATTCCATCGCAGCTGGATATGCCAAAGGACCCAATGTAACGAACGTAACAATATGGATAGTAATGTAGTTTATTTGTTTTCAAATAGTTAGCTTCGATTTCTTACAATAATCTCCTCAGATATAACAAATATATCATTTGCCTTTTTGAACATGAGAATGCCCAAATCCAGTTTTCTATTATAGAAATACAGTAGGCACTATAAAAAAATTGACGAGAGTGGGCGGGTGGGGTACTAAAACATCCAAAGCGAAAATTATCAAATGCTTAAATTAATTATTTCAAATTTTTTTCTTTTGACTATAATAGTATGTTTCATCCAGGTATTAAATTTTCCTATTTTCTTCACGACAAATTTCTTTATTTTTTTTATTATTCTCGCCTGCACCAAATTATTTGTGCTTTTCCTAATAATAAACTGATCCTTCCTTTCTTTTTGTATTAAAATCGCATTTCATTCAATAAATTGTAAAATATCAATTTTTGAAATCCGGCAAGTCCTTACCTTCATTAACTACTACTAGAATTTGTTAATTGTTAATTTTCTTCTTGATGAATACTTTTTTGGCTGTCAGATACTGAATGATTAATTGATACAAACGAACGATTCAGTAGACATTTGTAGAAGATACTCCCGAAATATATGTCGTATAAAGTCATCAACAGTCTTGTCATAATTTTTTTTAAGCTTTTTAGCTTAAATCGTACTTCTGTACGATCATATGAAGCCGTCCCTGTCCTACATCTAATCTAACGACTTCTATAAAGATGTGGTGCTCGCCCTTCTCAACAGCTTTTTATTTATAGTATATTATGATGCCACAGATTTGGTCCGCCTCGTTTCGCCCGAGATGTTCACGTGCTGATCACGCACTGATCATTGTTTTGGTTCACTACTTTTCTTTGATAAAAGTGGTAACATCTTCCATTTGCCCACTGATATATCTTGGCTGCAATGTCTTCATTTGAATAGTTTGAAAATAAACAATAATTAAGATTTAAATTGTATAAGCAAAGGCACAGGACTATTTGAAAATTGTGTAGCTCCTTGAATGTCAAAGTTTAGAAGGTGAATTTATCAAATATTTCTGTTTTCCATGTCTATATGTTTCTATATGTCTATGGGACAACAGAGCTAGAATGCACCATCATATAAGAAAAGAGAGACCTTATCAAAACGAAAACATCAGTGACAAGTCCAAATATAACCAGAGAATAGCCAAAGAAAGAGAAAATTGGGTCACAGGTCCGTGAAGTCATTTGAAAAGTTTGTCGAAGAATTTTTAGGAAATATGCAAACTGAAAACTATGAAGATGAGATTGACTTATTGAAAAATGTTAAATATATATTGATAGATACGTTGTTGAAGATTCAAGCTCTGTACTAAAATTTTAGTTTTTTTTTAGAGAACTTAGAAAGTATGATTCGATGAGTAGAAGAACATTTTTATCACTGTTTTTGACTATCTATTAACTGGAAACAATAATCAATATCTTTCACATGGGTAGATGAATTATAAACCAGTGTACTCAGTTATCTCTTCGGTAACTGCAGAAAATTAAGTCAACAGTGATAGGTGTTCAAAAAATAGAAAAAAATGTAGCAATTAGCTTTTTTTACAATGATTTTACAATGATTACAATTTTTATATCAGGCTAATATAAGAGTGGAATACTTGATGACTTCCAAATACCGCGACGAAAGAAAAATACAAGTTTTTTCATATTTAAGACTGAAAGTGAGTCTAGCAAAGATTTTATATAGATAGTATAACATTTTTAACGTAATTACAAAGCATGAAATTATCAAGAAACTATATAAAACATGTTAACAAGGTTCAAGATTTAAGATGCGATAGTGAAGACCCAAGACAACGCTTTCACTAGGATCTGAATAAAGAGACTCTTCGCGAGGTTACGCGGGGAGCCGCAAATACCAGCGTATCCAATTTTTTATCATGCTGATGATTTAGAGAGCAGCTGAATAAATCTAGAGTGTGAATGATTAGTATTCCTACTGCCTGCATCCTCTAGGACTTGTGTCAAGAGCCTCTAGGAGAAACCTCGATAGAGTCCGGAGTGAACATAAGTAATAAAATAATAATTTATGTGCTAATACAAATGTCGTAACAAGGTCTAATGTCAGTAAGTTAGTGAAAAGTTTAACGAAATTGTCGCAGTAAAAATTTATCCAAATCATGGCGCTAACCTACAATAACTGAAGACAAATTTTTAAATGTTTGTGTCAGCTAGAAGTAGATGTACATTTGTGAAGTGGAAAAATTACAGCAGATACTCAAAAATTTGTCCACTTACTTCAATACTACAAGCCATGCGATAAATTTTGCAACATCCCTGACTGCTCAATTCTTCATATCTCTGTGGTAATCTCCTATCTTTTAATTCCTGAATATTGGCAGTTTTTGTTTTATAAACGATGTTATTTAAGTGACCTCACAGGAAACATTCTAAAAGATTCATGTCGGATGATCGCGGGGGCCATCCGATAAAACCAAGCCTTCCAATCCAACTTCTGGAAAACATATTATTCGGGTTTTGTTTACACACGCATAGTTATGCGGGGCATCATCTTGTTGTAACAAGATATTTTCGTTTGAGATATAAATAAATACGCTGGATCAATTAAGTTACACTCCAGATTCCAGATATTGTATATGGGATTCACACATCCAACAAGAAGTGTTACGTGACCAGTATATACAATTATGCCGATTCCATTAATACAAAAAGTGATCTCACATCCAAAAAATTTGGATCGTTTCAATTTTGATTTTTCCATCATTAGGTCTGCAAACTCTGCACATCTGTCAAAGTCGTCATCTGACAACTCTTGAACCAACGTTACTTTGTATGGATTTGATATCAGTTGATGCAGTTTTTTTGCGCACCAGTTTGGAATTAATCTTTTACTGAACCAGTCTCGTTAAACATTTTAACTAATATACCGACAGTAGATCTTGTGGTAGCATGATTAAGTCAATATTTAACTAGATAATATAGTGAATGATATTTCCAAAAATCACTCATATGCTGTAATCGCTCAATTTTGCTTTATAGACGCACAAACCTTTCAAGATGAAACGAGCTATCGAAATAGTTGAATCGATTAAATTCGCCCAGGTTTAAAAAATTTTAGGTATCCAGTTCACGTGATTTAGATTCGGAAATAATCGCTATATAATGAGATTATGTAGCAGATTTAATTTGATCCGAATTTGTGTTTGAACTGAACGGAAACATCCTAATGATCGGACTTTATCTATAGGTGAATATGTTTACGGTAGATAAATTAGTTAACGGAAGGAAGAGAATCGTGCGGGGAGTACAAGGGGTAGAACGAGGAAACTGTTGTAAAATTGGGATGTGGATCAGAATAGGAAAATCGTCAATTCCCCCTGTTTCATCTTATAAGTCACGTTTTTCTAAATTTAAAATGCAAAAATAGGATTAGTAAGGAGACAGTGCTAGTTAACTTTAATTTTGCATATAAACAGAAAAAAACCTCAAAATATATATAATCATCAGGTCTCGTTTTTCGTTAAAGCTATAATTTAAGATTAATGTGCTACGATCAAAATGTTCCAAGACAAAAGCTATTACTGCTTTGTTATCCTCAAATACTAATATTTCAAAGCTCTAACATTATATCCAAAACTTGGACGTTTTCATTGTTCCAGTGGTAGTTCAGCTGTCATGTTTGAAATATTCCTCAAGAAACTGTGAGAAATTATTTCGCAATTCAAATAAAATTTCGAACAAAGGTTAAATTAGACCGCGCTTCTAAGAGTACCATAAAAGATGGGTTTGTTCTACAAGTACATCTATCTCATCAGGTTTATAAGTCCAATTGAAACATAAGCTTTCCCTTCCTTTCTTCACAGTTCTCTGTCTATTGGATGAGTTGCGTCTAATTTGGTCCAACGAGGTTAGGTAAATCGTTTGACCAATAGGTACAATTTCTTTTCAATTACCTATTTTAGGTAATTATAGGAATTATAGGAATTACCTATAAAACCAATGGACAATGTAATAAACATTAAAAAAATGAAAAAAGACACACATTTTATCAATTCAGCCGAAAGAGAAACCATTTGGTACAGAAAAACCAAGAATGGAGCGATTTTTTTAGGTAAAATAGTACTAAAATTGGGTTCCATTTAACCAGAATGGTGAATCTAGGTATCTACTAGCGATTATTGAAGTGAGATGTCCTAACAATTGCCTCCAAAGTGAGGTTAGGCTCTCGAAATCGGTGGTGTAGGTCTTCACGAGGTGTTTGAGCAATCACGATTTATCCCCTATTGAAATTCTTTCGCATCAGATGATGAAAGCACTCCAAATTACAAGGGTTCTCAAAATCAAAGTTATGGATCACGATATTTGGACAAATTACAATAAATATTACTATGCACTACGCCAAAGAAAACTGATGTCAAATGTTGAGCCGATAGTGTAATGTAATGTTTTTCTAACAGTGGGGTGAATATATAGACACTTAATTTATTAATACACTATCACTATGACTAAATGGAAATATCTAATTTGCCGTAAAAAATAAAAAGGTCTCCTTAGAAACTGACTCTATAAAAACGGTCACAACACGATGTTGATAACCTATAAAAACTATATAATAAAATTCGTTTTTTATTATATATCTAACGTCTAATGACTAGATATTATATTTTAGAAATAAGCTGTTCTTCTTCCAGGAACTGAATCACTTTAATCACTTCACATGCTGAATTTAAAGTTAAATGGAAGTTCGATTTTATACCAAGCTGATGAAGTCTCATAGCGTAGTTTGGACACTCAGAGGAAATATGTTTTACTGTCAGCTTCGTGTGGCAATTTGGCTGAGGATATCCTACATCAGATGTGATGCGAGTGTGGGCAATACGTAATCTGCGAATGACAGTCATATTTCGTCTGGATAAATTAAACTCAGTTGATTTATTAACTATTGGCTGAACGTCACATACATTATTTAGATTTTTACATCTCCAGATATTTGAAGGATAGTCATGGAGGTGAGAGGAGTGGCTTCTTTTGCGAGGCAATCGACTTTTCTGTTACCTATAATACCAATGTGAGCATGAATAATAGTTGTTGAACTATTTTGTTTTCTGAATAGTTCAATTATGTCATATATATATCTTCTTGGACTAAATATAAATTGTTTTAGTGGAAGTAAGTAACTCGATTTTTAATAATATCTAGCTAACAAACTTTACATATATTTCGCAAATTGTAGTTGGATATGGAGAGAAATTTATCTCAGAAACACGCATTTGAATAGTTCAAAGAAGGACGTGAATCAGTAGAGCATGAGGTGGGCTTAGTCACGACTAATACCAACAGGAATGTCGACCAATTCAATTTCAATGAATTCAAACATGCGAAAGATTTACACAAAGATGATATCAAGCTCTCTCACTCATGAACGCAAACAAATGCAAAGAATAATTACGATTCGATACTCCCCTCTGCAACTTTTTTATTTCTCAAGATTAAATTACACATCAAAGAAACTCATCTTAGTGGCGAAGAAGGGGTTAAAAGCTGTGAATATAATAGTTTGAATCGTAGAGAATTTTATGGTGATTACAATATTATTATTCAAAGTATTTCCCATCTGAAGCTATGATCTTTTCTAATCTTTCTGGCAATTTGTGGATCCCACCCCAAAAGAACTGCGTCGGCTTGGCAGCTAAGAATGGATCAAGCCGATTTTTTTATATCTTGTTCTGATGTAAACCGTTTTCCAGTGAGAGCGTTCTGCATCGATTGGAACAAATGGTAATCAGAAGGAGCGTGGTCTTGGCTATAAGGCGGGTGAGGTAAAACTTCCCATCCACTGTCTTCCAAATAGTTCTTAACCGGAATAGCAACGTAGGGCCGAGCGTTGTCATGATGGAAAATTATTGCCTCGTGTCTGGTAGCATATTCCGGGCTCCCTTCAAACTGATTAATTGTGTTCGGTGGCGTTCTCCATTGATGGTTTCACCCAGATTTAGCAGCTCATAAGACAACACCCCCTTCTGATTCCACCAAATAGAGAGCATTACCTTCGCGCCATGGATATTAGGCTTTGAAGTTGAATTGGCTGTTGGCCGGATTTCACATATGATTTTTTTGCGTTTGGGGTTTTCGTAATAGATCGATTTTTCATCACCAGTAACAATCCGATGTAAAAATGACTTACTTCTGTGGAGTTCCAGCAGCATTTCGAACATGCAAATCGCCTTTCGACGTCTCTCGGCTTGAGTTCATTTTCTTGCTGTTGTAGATATCCAGCTGCTTTTAAACGTTTTATAATGGCTGCTTGAGTGATACCCACAGATTCTGCGAGCTCGTCTTGTGTTCGGCAACAATATTCATTGAGTAATGCTTCCAGTTCTTCATTTTCAAACTTTTTTGGCTGCTCGGGACGTTCATCGTCTTCCAAGCCAAAGTCACCACTTTTAAATCGTGCAAACCACTCAGCTAGAGCATGTTCGCCATAAACTTCCACCAAAATACGATTAATTTCGGCAGCATTTTTCTTCATATTAAAGTAATGAAGAAGAACTTCCCGCAATAACTTTTTCAGGAACAAAGTTCGATATATTTGTGAGAATAAAAAATGATTGTCGTTAACGCTTTAAATGAATGAAATATACTGAAAAGACGTACAATAACAGTAGCTTTCCAACGCAGGTTCGTTGTATTGGAACGATGTAATATTATACAAGTTACGCCATCTCTTATCAAACCGCACGAATTAAGTTATAGACAGTACATTAAAAATTCATGCTCATATTACAAGTTTACTAACTATATGTGTAGCTAATATGTGTAAAACTCAAATTTTATTGTCTCCAGGTACTTTTTCTAATAGTGAAAAATATATTCACATCTTAATTTATCTGATATTCACGTTTCATAATGTATTTAGAATAAGAGAGCTTTTTCATGCTGGGGGAGTTAACCACTGGCTAAAATAGAGGAGATATGCTTGAGCGACAAGGGCGTGACACCAACTCATATGGTTCGGCAAACGTAATTACTTGATTCACTTCCAATTCATGCACTTCCATCATCGCAGTTTGGTTCTTCTCAAAGTGAACGCCGGTTCCAGTAAATCCCATCAGTGCCCTTGCTCTGGACCCTCGCTTTACTCGACGTTTTCCCGCACGGTCCTCTTTCGATTTCGCTAGAAAATTGTTTATTTTAGCGTGCGTTCGATATTTCAATCCATCGATATCGGTAAGTTGGTATTATTCAAATAATTCACATGATAAATATAATACAACGGAATTGATATTTTTTTCTCCAACTGCAGCAAAATTAATTACCATTTCATCTAAAACATACAATTTGATTCCGCAATAGATTTCGGTTGGTTTTACGACACCGTCAAATCTCTGAATAATGTCGATTACTTGATTTATACAAAAAAAAATATTTCATATCTCGAAATAAAATAATTATTCCTTACGTTGAAGATTCCCAAAATTATCAATCATCCCATACTAATTATTAACTTTGATTCTTGGAGATCATTGTGAGATTGATATATAACGTCTCATCGCTGGTAAAGGGAGATAAAGTAATGGAATATGCCAGAAATTTTGTCCAAACAATGATATATCCAAAACAATACGTATTGTGTTGAAGCGTATAAACTTGTAAAGAAAGGAAATTAACAGATCTCACTAAGGAATATTGTTTATCTACAATTATATGTATAGATGATGAACAGAAAATTGAATGAATCCTAAAATAAATAGCTCAAGTTTTGATAGTGAAAAAACTACTATATATTGATTTATTCCACGGATTTGGAGAAAATTTATATTAATGATCTGATAAACTCAAATTTAAAAACCATATTGCTATTAGGTACTCAATAGCGTCTTTTCTTTTTGGATTGTCTCATTTCAATGTCAATATTTTCTGATCTATATTCATCTTTCATTATCTATTTACGCTTCAGTCAAGGTTTAATATCAACAAGAAATATGCGCACTACAATATATTTTCTACCATACTGTTTGATTTCATGGCGTATATAGAAAATGTTCTTACGTGATAGGGTAGATACATGTCCTACCCCATTTTCAAACAAGGAGAGGAATAAATAGTCACTCTTCGTGACTATTTATTCCGACTTCTTAACAATCCCTCGTGGATATTCATTCATTCAAATACCGACATTCTACTTATTGCGGAATCCACTGAAATGAGAGGATTCATCATCGCAAAGTAAAATCATCATTCACTTTTGTATGTTTCACAAAACATTCAGCATATAAACGACACTTGAAATGGTCAGTAGGTTCAAGTTTACCAGTAGATCAAAACTTTGAAACATGTACAATTAGGTCACTAATCGATATTTACATCAGTGATGTCCTCAAGTCGATCAGCGATTCGAAATTGACAGCTCCTTTGCTCCACAATCCTGTACAGCATCGAACGAACTGGGTGACCATTTACAGGTCTTCTCAAATCTCCTGCAAATATGGTTTGAAGATATCAAGACTCCACACAAATTTGAAACCAAAGATCTACATGCCTATGCTCTTTGTATATATTAGTAAATAACTCCGAAACTGATGAACCGATTCTCATGCGGATTAAACCAATCGATATAGTGAATCAATATTAGAATATTCAAAATCAAGACTTTATTCTGCTGTTTTGTATATCCATCAGTTTTTGCGTACACTTTTCTTCGTTGTAGACACATTTGGTCGATTATGCTTCACAAAAATCACGAAATGTGATTTGCTTTAACATCGATTTTCAAAAAAAGAAAACTTTAATTTCAACACGTTGCTCGATTGCGGACTTTTCCATAGTAAATTTGTCAAAGAGTTTCAGTCAAAATTATGCGTAGGACGTTGAGTTGTGGCTTATTATTAACATCGTACTTCATGATTAGATCACCCTTTATACTTTGGAGTGTATGGAAAGACTGATCACATATGCTATACCTCAATATCTCATGTTAAAATTGCCACTCAAATCATTGAAATAAGAAAATTTGAAAAACCAGGTAGAAATTATCAATTTACTTCTAAATGTTGAAGACAATTCGAGAACTTGCCGCCGACATGATGTCAATAAATCATCTATTTATAGAGTTCCATTTAAACGAAACGGCTAACAAACAGGATATTGGAGCAGAGAAAATCCTCACTTGAAATGTGAGGCTCCCACTCAATATCCTAAAAAGTGAACGTTTAAGCTGGTTTCCTTGATCAAGTTCCTTCATTAGAACATCAATATCCATATACGCACAAAACAAATTTTTCATTCTGTAGAATGCACAGAATATATAGTTTCTTTTTCTAAAGGTCGTAATTTTTGTCTTTTTGTTTAACAAGTTTCATTCTTTAAGACGGGAAGCAAGAAGTTCAGACTGTTATTTGATAACCCCAAATCACGTGCTAAATCATTCACTTTAAATAATCAAGTATGGCTCGCCGGAATAAAAATATGGTCGGTGCATTATTCTTCGGAGCTTCCTGATGATACGTTGTCTCCAGTATCTTCTAAAACATCATTTTGCGGAGCTAAAGGCGCAATCGGTACTGGTAAATCTTCGTTATGGGGTACAGGTCGTATAGCAGACGGCAAATTTGGATACTCGATCTTGTGCTTTACTTTCTTAGAATAACCTTCGATCTTTGTTAGACAAAAATAACAGTCGTCAAAATGGTTAGTAGGTTCCCGCCATACCAGTGGAATTGCAAAAGGCATCTTCCCATTCATCCACTGCACCATTGACACGCTACAACTAACACAGCACGCGTAGGGGGGCCACTGCTTGTCTTGGTCCCCAATTAAAGTACCAAAATATTTGAAAAAGGCTTTTTTCAAATTTGTCAGGAGAAGCTTTGCAACTGCGGCGCGTTTGACTCAACATTTTCGTCTTTAGAATCACCTTTTGCACTATGAGTCTCAACAGAATACTAATTTTTAATGTTATTTTTATGTTTATTATCCTGAATAATACAGTTTAGGTATTTTTCGACCATAAAATTTATGAATATCAACGGCCCCATTATAAAATTGCCTACCTGCTAGTGTAAACAGGGATAATTATGCTATTAAAAAGTGATACGTGTTGGGGCTTAATAAATATTAGACGGCTCGCCTGTATTACGAAAATCTTGTCGGCCAGTGTAATTAAATTAAAACAAACAATCTGTGAGGATTTTTTATCCCTTTTACTCATATTATTTCTCATTCCTTTCTGTATATATTCAGGATTATTTAAACTGTTGATATTGATTTGAAAGTTTTTTTTTCATACACATTTAAACTATGTAATTTAACATAAAAACCGTGAGATTTTAACCACTGTTGTATCTTAAAGAAGAAATTTTCGTTTATAAATGTCTTAAAATATACACATGTTTCCTTATGATTTATATAAATACAGGACATGTCAAGATCGTATTTTTAAATTTTTCTACAAATACCCTCATATCTCTGATTTTCACTTTTCTTGCGCACATTCTACATCCAGTCCACGCTAGTGAGATGAAAATAGATTCAAGACGGATTTCAAAGGAAAAATGAATGATGAGTGTTTTATCGTGGAACAGAAAAATACTCGGCATTAAAACAGAGTAAGAACACGATAAAAAGTTAGCTGGTGATCCGTAACCAACGTCAGATATTCGAAATCCTCGCTAGGAGTTTCACGACGGTGCTTCTGGGCATTTGGTATTAGTTTTATGTTATATTTTTTCGTCTATTTACCGATATTTGACAGATAGATACAAGTTCTTAATAAAAAGATCAATATGGATACCTACAGGCTTTCAGAAATATAAGACTGTTTTCAAAAACGTATAACATCATGAATCACTTACATAATTATCACAATTTATTATTATGTATATCTAATAATCATTTCCTCTTTGTTTATTGACGACGCAGTACATTTTTTATAAATAGTACGGAGTATTGCTATATATTATTGAAAAAAAAAGTTCAAAGCCGTCGTTGCAATTAACAAAATGTTGAAAATTGGAAAGACATAGTTACTGATTGCACAGCGTTGATTTAATCGTTTTAATATTGACGCTTGATGATTGTTTTATCATCCTTTTGCGTGAGAAAAAAACCAACTTAGTACCAACACCAGCCGATGAACTGTCGGACTCCCTTAGATCTTTTGAAGATATTATAATATATCACCTTTTAAAGTCCTTAAGTAAGATTCATACAAATTGTCGAATAGTGAAACGTCTCTGCTCTGATTGTTTTATCAATTGCATTACTCATGTATTAAAATATGGAAATATCCAAATAATCGGAACATGGAAAATAAGTGCTTAGAGAAAGGACGATTACGAGAATTCGTCGCAAATGAGGTCGATTTGAGCGGGAAATCTTATGTTTCTGGTGGAATTAATCGAAATCATTCTAGATGCTTGAGCTATTAATGCCGAGATATACAGTGGATCAGTGGATAGTTGCTAAAATAGATGTAGTGAAAGTGGGTTCTCCTACAAAAAAATTTACTACGGAAATTATGCGGATTAAGATCGAAGAACTTGATATTGATATTGAACTTCTATCATATCCAGCATTTAGTCCAGATCTCAAACTATCAGATTACTATTTATCGGATCAATGGAGAAATAATTTCGTGAGAAAAGAATCCAAAGAAGAAGAAGAAGAGAAGAGAATTGTTTTAACAAGGATATACAACACTACCATATACTATCATAAATAGAAGTTTCAAATTCCAAGTAGTAGTGTATTTGATAGTTACAATATTTCAAAAGTGCACTATAAAAACATTTCAATATACTTTTGTTCTCATGGTCACTATCGTTGCTCTTTACTATTGTTATTTACAGCATTTTTCCATTCTAATGAATTGACTGTATCCATCGAATTACGAAGAAATCGTCTCATTTCTAAAGCTTTAATTATATCATTGAGATTAAAAATTAATCGTAAAAAAACTATGTCTACTTCCTGTAGATATATATAAAATGTCGTTGATTTGCTACGGTGATTACATTATTAGTTTTTGTCATTTTTCTGATGATATTTGTCAAAATTTCATACCAATCTGACAGAAAGACTGGTTTTGATACCCATTTGTTGCTGTTGTAGACTAAATTTGAAGAAATGTGAACCTCTGACTAATTAAACATTATTTTGTGAAGGAAAAATTGAAGAAACCAAAGAAAAGTCACGTAAATATCAATCTGGAACTAATTGCATAGAGTTATTAGTAAATTGTGACATGCTTTTATCACATGAATAGAAATAATATTCCGAGACCCTCTTTTACTGTAATTATTTTAAAAAAGGTGCATTAAATCCGTGCTCTTGTACTCAATCGTCGAATATATATATGAAAACGTTATCGGCAAAGTGGGTGCTTCAATTTATGAATGCTGATCAAAACTTCTCATTCAAAAATTGAAAATAATATTTAGATATCTTTAAATGTTATCCTAATGATTGTTTTCCTTATAACTACGATCACTTGATGTTTCAAAATGAAAAAATAGTTCTCTGACAAATAAAGAGATGGCGGCAGAGACTACCAGATAGTGAATAATTTGAAAATATTGAAAATATCATTATAAAACATGAAATTATTTACTATGGAGCCATTTTTCTCAACTCTCCTTGTATACAAATTTCAAGTAACAACCTGATCCAATAGAAATATTTTCTATCATCGTAATATTGATCGAGTCGAAGGAGAATTATTAGGTATAAAAGGGATGTTGACTTACTGCAGAAATTGAATTTAGGCTTGATTTTATATCCCCTGACACTTTTTACTGGAAAGAACGCCATGAAAGTGAAACACCGAACTTTAAGATTAGTTTTGGTTAAGATTTTTTTGTTGTTATTGATGATTCAATTAGAAATATTCCAGCTTAAATTCGTTTATCCATAGTGACTTAAGGCAGTGATACCAATATAATAACTATATATATAATATAATAACTAATAATTCAATATTTATCCATTACAATCAAATAATTGGTTAATCTCAATAGTATGTTTCTATCCATTTTCTTCAAACATCCTAACCAGCCTAGTTTCTTCAATTGTAAACTTTCTGTAGTATTGACGGCTCAACCACTTCTTTCGTACAATTTTCATTCCATTCAGTATCTCTTCATTCAAAACACTGTGAATCTCATAATTATAGACAGTCTATAGTTCAGAGGTGTGGACGTAGAAAGTAAGAGAAAATAATATTTTGAAAGCTACGGAAATGAATTTCCAGCGGAGACCAGAGGAAAGATTTAAGACGAAGCAGCTAATAAACGATGAGATCATAATGGAAGCCACACATTAAATAGATAGACAACTGCTTTAGATAGTATATCTGAGTGAGAAGAATACGGAAAAAACCTAAAAATAGTTGAACAGAAGAAATCAAGTAAAGAGGAGGTGAGTTCAGAACCTTCCAAATATATGCGCAGCCTGTTGCACTATCGTAATGCTGAGATGTTCAATCAATCAGACAAGAGATCAGTCCTACAAAAATTTGACTCAAAGCTAGTATGGGAATGGATGCAGTGCAATGAGAGCATTTAATAATATAACTTTGATGTGAGTTCATAGGCAAACTGGAATGCCCTGAAATAAATTATCTCTTCACTTGGCGAAGGAAAACAAGGCAACTCATTTTATTGTTGAATAGATTTCTTAATAAGTCATGAAGCCTTGTTCATGAAAGTGACAGAACAAGAGGAAATAATAAATATGTGATCCACCGAAGAGATTTCGTTCTTATTCTAATAACTGTACTCATTGGGCTAAGAAGAGTTACAGGTATGCTTACTGAACCTTTTTCGGTGAATTACTACTGAATAATATCGAAAAACCCATCGGAATTTCCGGGGAGGAACGACTTACGGAGGAAGTTGGGCTTCTTTACGACAAAGCTCGACCCCATGGTAAAGAGCATGTGATTTTTTATTGCAGGAAATGATGTTGCTACAGGATAATACTTGAGAAATTTTTTAAATGGTAATGCAACATTGAACGTTCATTAAAATTGTTCAAGTTGTACCTTTATGGTTTATAGAGTGTTTTGCAAGGTATCTCTAAATATATAGCTTCAGAAACATGTACCACATTAAACGTGTCTCCAATATAATATGTAAAATTTTCATTTATGCTGGTAATAACCATACTGCATGATTGATTAAATCATGATTGTGATTATGAATGTAATTGATTATATCTTAATTAGTTTGCAATCAGACAGTATCGAATCATTCCTTACTCTGACTTTGATTCAAATTTTATGCATACAAATACGAAATTATTTGCTGAGTTGTTGAGTTCAGTGTTATTAGTACCGGTAGGCTCAGAAGAAATAATTTCTGATCTTCTAATCTTTGGCTATATTTGACCTTTTCCAAATTCGAATAAATCAAAATCAACATATCGTGAAATTGCCAGTTGTTTTCACTGTACTTCAATGACGGTCATAAGCTGGGAACAGACGACAAATAAGCAATCCAACTGATCAACAAAGGCGTAAAACGAAAGTTAAGATAGTTGTAATGGGTAACTAGACAAAAAAGATTTACTACTTTAAATTATAGTGAGAAACTATATCCATTTGACAGTATAGAAAATATCGTGAACAAACAACTCATTTCTATGAAAGAAAGATCTACTAAATTTTCTCTGGCAAATTCTATTACAATTAGATGATTTGGATGTAGTTCTTGTGTCTGATGGAATGTCTTCGCCGTTATCTCATATAAAAAATAGTTTATAACCATGATATTGAGTTACAAACATGTAACATTTACTCTGAAAGTAATAAAATGACATTGGAACACTTACCAAATTTAAGATTTACTTGAATTATAATTCTCTTTAGTTTCTGTTATCAATAGCAACTTGGTATTGGGTTTAATTTTAAAAAGCTTGTAGACAGGACTGTGGAAGTAATAATTTGGGGACTAACCCATCATAACTTGAGTTTGTTGGAGGCAATGTGACAGCTGTTAGTTTTGTTAGAAATGTTCTACAAATTATTTCACTGTTATATCTACATCAGCGTCCACAATTTATTTTACAGCATAGCAGCATCCTCTACATATTGCACGTAGAACTATGGATTTTCTCTAAGAAAGCTGGCGCAGTCAACAGAATTAAATACATCCAAAATGTGTCGAATATGATGATCTAGCTTGCAATACTTTCCATAGACTAACGGTTTAACAGTATATATAATTGAGGAATTGTACAATTTACATCATGCTCCATAGAAGCAGATAAACTGAAAATGGAATAAGGAGGAATAAGATACTACAAAAAGGCACGGAGAACATCTTTATGTACTCCCCTAGACGTATTCAGCTACGATTTTACCCTTTTTTCTGAGGCTCAAAAAATACTTAAGTCGCAAACGCATCAAGAGCTTTATTAACGGATTGGTAGGAGACTTCTTCGACTACAACCGTTTTCGAAAGTGTGACGAAAGAAATATTGAATCCATGTTGAAAATACGCAACAGTTCATAGCCTCAACTACTCTGCTCTTCTGATTCAATCTATTAGATATTAGAAGGCACAAAGGTTGTAATATTGATTTAAAGATACGTGCTTTATTTCTAGCTTCCAAATTTTCATCTTGTGTCTTTCTTCTTCACAAACATAATTAAACTCTTTCAATATCGTGTTTTCTCACTACACTTTATGTAGATTGTGTTCTCAGTTTCTGTATTATATCATCGAGTTTCTAATAGTGTTAAGTAATTAATTTTTCATTTTCATTGACCCATAATACTTCATTGAAGCGTTAATTAGTAAACGGCTTTTCACACATCTTTGTTAAAGTCCATTTTCATCCTTAATTCTGTAGAACATTATGTGTTTTTACTTCCTTGATATTGGTTCCATCGGCTATTTCTCTAAGCCCGATAAAACTCATTTGATCGGTTTAGATTATGGAGAACGCAGAATTTAACTAATCCAACGTATTTTTCATATTGTTTATTCCAGTTTCTACAAGATTTTAGATAAATATAAAAACTGAAAACAATGATATCCATAAACCTGTACACGTTTACACCCTTCGCTTTGGTCGATTCAACTAACGGCAGTGTTGTCATTCTAACCGACATCATTGTTTGTAATTGATACAATCTGGAACCATTGCAAACCAGTCAACATGTTAGTGTCGACGCATAATACAGCTTATGAATGCTCTCAAAGGAACAGGACCGAACTTAGCGAAGTTTGTTAACAATACAAATATACTTCTTAATTAGGTAGAAGATTGTGTAATGATTAATATGATCAATATAGAGAGTGTACCAATGAAATTAAAAAAACCCACAGATGTGAATGTATATTCATGAATTCCCTAAAGCGACGCTTGGAAAACTTTTCATTCAAAACAAACATGGAAATAAATATTTACGATTAGACATAATGCATATAGATACGAATATCCCTCGTTTATTTTACAATAGTGAAATTAGAACATAACAAAAATATCTGATTAGACACTTTCTTTATTGGTATGTAAAATATACAACTTGAAAATTGATTAGTTCTCATGTCACGATGTCTATTTTGATTTTTTTGACAATAAATATCAACTATTACTATAAAATTTTCCGTTTAATATTGACCAAAGAATATTATTTTCACACTATTGTACTCCAGTTTATCACACGATCCTTATTGACAACTATTAACTTCTCCGAAAGTTGGATAAGTAAAAGAAGACCAGCTACATGATCAGATCGACCTCTGAAAAGAGGCTATATAAAATAGGGTGTGTGGTAGTTGCAATTATAAAAAGCCAATATGAACTAAATTAACCGACACGAGGACAAGGTTGATAGAAATCAAAATCACGTCCATAATATTATTAAACAAATGAAAGTTAGTTTAGGAATTTATGCAAACAAACATTCTGTATATAGAAGTGATGTATATAGTTGAATAATAATATATATGTATTGAATTTGACCGTAAATTGTTATTTAGTGTGTGATCCAGATGTCGTTCATTGTCCACCCTGTATTCCCTATTGGGCGTTAGTCTTTAATCACATTAATCATTGGAGTTGGCATGAGACGTAAGTGTCATCTTTCAACGTAATCATACACCACATGGTGATCCTGCCAGGTTGCAGTACATGCACTGAAAATTCCATGTTTGAGAAAGTTTCCCTCTAGCAGTGTAGGCTACAACCCTATATATTTCGCTATTTTCACCGTATAATATCATTTTGCTGTCAATTAAATTTAGAACCATTAAAAAAGTCTTTTGCCGTTCTCAAGGGAGGTTTTGTCTCCATTTCTTCACATCTTCATCTTATTAACTAGTCTTCTCAATATCGGTATATCATATATAGCCATTTGTTCCCAGATTCTCACTTCCATTCTTTTCAAATCCATCTTTACTTTATCCAACTATCTCGATCTCGATTTTCCTCTCTCATCTGGTGTACACTCTACCATTATTATTTCCCCAACTACATATATTCAAAAAATATTAATCTTGCTTTATTATCATTAGCCTATTTTCTCACTTCAGAACGTCTTATATTTTCTGCTTGTTAGTTTTATAGTAATAATGATTTTTATTTCCTTTCCCAGAATCATTTCGGCCTCTTTCTTTGTCATAATAATTGCTTCTGCAGTGTCAGTCGTGATGAGTTTCATATTTCTTTCAAATATTTAAAGTTATTCGCACATTTTCATTTCTGTGCTCTCCATTATTTTTTTTATTCTCGCCAATTGCTCCAATCACTGCTTATATCTTCACTAAGTATGCAGTTGAAGTTCTTCAACACTTGTATAGATCATAATGATAGAATTTAATATAATAGCAGTGCCACCATCTATGTACGTTGGCAACCATCCTTTGGAATTCCTCACGATCTTCAGTCAAGCATATTAGATTTACGGCATCACGTACATGGAACCAATCTCGAAGGGTTTTCAGCCATGAAAATCTTTTTCTACACAGACCGCGCTTGCCTTCTATCTCCCTTTCCATGATCAGCTGTAACAAGGCACATTTATGATTTCTAAAAATTTGGTCAAAGTAAGAAGCTTTCTATCTCTTTACAATGGTTAATAGTTCTCGTTCTCTGTTCATTCGTCCTAGCACCTCGTCGTTGGTCACCCGATCCGTCTATGGTTTTTTAAGGATCCTTCTAAAGAGCCACATTTCAAAAGCTGGAGACCAGCTCCCAACACCATAAACGGGACAATTAACAATTCATAACTTACAATTAATTGGCTCAACATGTATGGGGGGCTGAGGCCAGTGTTTGAACTTGTAGAATAGATACACGTGGTGTAATATGATCAAGTTACAACACACTTAAAACTCACATCTATCAATTTTTCTTTGTTTCTTGTTTCTGGTCCTTCACTTTATCTTATCTATTTCTCATTTTCACAATATAATCAAGGATTAATATACATATTGTTGCGGGTTGGTACTGGCCTTATTTATTAGCTCAAACTCTACATGGAATGTCTTGAAATGGATACAACACTTCAAGATATTTTTTCTTTTATATCAAATAAGAAAATTAGTTAAATACGATTCTGTTAGCATACACCGTGGCAATGAATAAATGCTGCAGCAATAGCGAATGAAGTTATCAACAGCAAGTTTGTCGTACTGGTGTCGTATACGATTGTGTCGAAGGCAGTGGGGATGTCAGAGCTTTGGCGGTTTGGTTAGGGAATACGACGACAACAATGTAATCTACAGGCTTATTGTTTTAATGTTTTCTGCGAATTTCCGTCGATGCTTGGGCATTAAATTGAGACTTCTACCTCGTAAATTCTATTATGTAACGTTGTTTAAACGTAATATATAAATTGTTTTGTTCTATTGTATTTATTAGAAATTAGAAATGTAACTAGTTCTGTTTTTACCTCGAGAATTTAGAATTGTGGCTAAATTAAGTTTTTCAAAATGTTTGAACAAACTCCGAACCAATTTTAATTTAAACAAATAGTTAAACTTACTATTAATTAATTTAGGATTTTTGGTATAATAATATCAGATTCCCCTTTTCCGAATCCAACAATCTCGTTTTGGAACAGATTATCTGTAGCTCTAACGATATTGATCAAAGTTCAATTATTTCTGTTGGAGATTTTGAGAGGAAAAAGGTGTACAATAACGTAAGTCTGAAAAGGAGGATATGTGAGAGATCCGGCTCAGTGCTTTTATACAAAAATGAATTGCAAGCTGAAATGTTGGCGATGACCTATTGCATAACTCCTATAGAATAGAAGCTGTAAAATCCCAAATGTACCTTAAGCTCCAATATATCACTCACTTTGTATTGTGAAAAATATATTTCAATAAAAACTATTCAATTATAAACTTGTCGATAAAGTAAATGAATCAGATAAAATAATAATTCATTGATTTGAAAATGCTCAAATCGACAAAGTCTATATTTAATCAAATCCCCCCGTTAACTCATTTATAATAAGGCTAAGAAAATGTCAATGTTTAAATTTATACTTTTGATATTAATACCAACCTCATGTCATGTCAAGTACCTCCCACATGTTTTAATTCCAAAAAGGTTCACGTGAAACATATACAGAGTTAGTTTTATGTATAGACCGCTTCACTTATCTCGAAAACGTACGATTTCTATAAATTTGTGTGCGCAAAGTTTTTGTAATTCGACCGGTATTATATTGGTATCTACATTATTGTCAGATCTTTCCTTTTTCCGGAAAAATAATTAACTTTGTTCTTTCAAATGGATTACCCTATATATTTTGTCTGAAAATTTCTAGTAATGAAGTTTTTTTTAAATGTAATTGAAAATACTTACTTGCATTTGGAAATATCCGACTCAACTCAGGTATAATACTATTTCCCAATAAATTTAAATACGCTGGATCAATTAAGTTACACTCAATGAAAAAGGGACCAATTATTAGGCGTGGGATTCACGCATCTAACGAGGATTGTTATGTGACCAGTACAATTATGACTATTTACGTTTCTATTGATACAAAAAGTAGCTTCATTGCAAAACAAAACATTACTTTAAAAATTTGGATGGTTTTGATTGTGAAATTTCCATAATTAGATCTGAAAACGTCTTATGTATTCTATGCATTAATTCAATTTGGAAGTGTTAAAAGAAAAGACACATTATCATTTAAAAATTGTACACTTTTATTATTTATACGATGAATAATATAACAAATACATACATACATTTCATTAACATAAAGATATTAAATAAAAGATTTAGTAGTCAAGTAACAATGATTACAAAAACGCAAAACAAAATATTGTATCATATATAATTTATGTCAATACTCCACATTAGTTGTTTTGCAATCTTTTGCTAAAATAACTAAACTTGACGGAGAACTTACTCGTGAATAGGCTACATAAAATTGACCATGGGAGAATCAATTCTCTCTCAAATCGATTCCTGACACTTCCAAAGATTGACCTTGTGATAAAACGGAGAAATTATTTTTTAGATATTCACACGGGACCTATTTCTAAAAAAGAATCGCTTTGATATATTATTTCGTTATGAAGAATTGTTAAATATATGGTTCAGTAATAAAAATTTTTGTTCAACTCTTTGAACCATTTCCAAGTCGAATTTTGCAAAAAGCAGAAATTAGTTTTTAGATATTTGTACGGAGAATGTTTTAGTGCAAAAACGAAGTCGACCTCTCAATTAGCGGCCGAGAAAAACGAAAATATCGAATTTGCAAACATATCCCGTTTTACCACTTTAAAATCGAAATTTCGCAAAATCCTTTGTTAGCGCACCTCTACACACCGATACAAACATACCCTCAAAATTTCATGTCTCTATCTTTAATAGTTTTGGCTGGGCGTTGAAGAGTGATTGAATCAGTCAGTCAGTCAAGACATCCTTTTTTATAGATATAGATAATAATGACAGCAGATCTTGTTATGGGATTCGGTTAGGATATAAATTACTAAATATATCACACGTTACTTGTTGACTTCTACGCCTATCACCATAACCTGATATCATTTATATATTCGATCCATTGTGACTTTCAATAAACTTTAACAATAATAATTTCAACATCAAAACGTCAAATTTGTTATAGCAGTTATAGTCACCAAAATGTATTAATTTCACTTTGGCAGAGATAACGTAAATGTAGATATGACTCCAAAATTTAGGCATTTAAGTAAAGGAAGCATTAGATGAAAGAAAGTTATTCCTAAGGATTTCGAAAAACGAATAATCTACAGGGTGATCCACTGGAAATTACAAAGTTCATTATTTTTACGGAAAAAGGAAAAGTCTGACAACAATATAAATCATGAAAACTCTCTGTATAATATTCCCCTTACTTCTTACTCAGATGTGTAGAACTGAGATGTTGTACTTCTTGCTTGCTTCATTGATTCAAGCTTCCCAATCTGTCAATGTTCTCCTAATTTTCTCTATTAGTTGTTTCTTTGTGAATACGTGGTAATGTAAAATATACTAATCCCACTTTGGGCTTCGCTAGTTGATTCTCAACGAATGCCCTCACCTTTTTTTCTGAGGAACATTAATTAATATAGTAATGCCTCTTCGCTACGTCTTCTTTTCTTAAGATTTAATCTTGTTTCTTCTACTATTCAGCCACAAGTAGATGTCCAATTTTCGTGCCATCTCTTGGCACGGCATTAAAGTTTACATTTACCGACTCGTTGAGCATTAGGTAATGTTAGGTTAGGTTAGATAAGGTTAGGCCAGTTAAATGAAGTTATTGTAAAGTTGCTTGTAATACCATAGTTGGTGGAATGAATCTCATATCTCATTAGGGACATGAAGAAAAATGTTTTATTGGAAAAACTTGTCAATTTTTAGTTTCATAAAACAAATAAAACAAAATTAAAACCACTAAAAACTAAAATTTTTGGCATAAATTCTGGATTTGGTTGTAAAAAAATTCCATTTAGCTTTTCAATCTACCGATAAATTGCAATTTAAGAATTTTTATGAAATTAAAATCATGAAGTTACCTTCCAATATTTTTTTAATTATTTAAATATTTCAAGTAAATACAACGCCTACAAAGATAAATAAATTGATTGAATCTCAATCACATTGATTCGTACATCCTTTTTCTTATTAACGCTACTTTTATTTTTCCATTGAATGGGTAATAATTGAGACAGAATCATCCGAAAAGAGAAAACACGACATCAAAGATTGTTTGCACCATATCTGTAAACTATTATATACGCCATGTTGTAGTTGTTCTCTTTCGACTTTATCTGTTAATTTAGTTGTTTTCTGGGTTTTCTTATTAATAATGCAGTTCCGTAAATTTATAAGAATATGACTAGTAGCTTCTTTATACGTTTCTTGATCAAATTCAACGATTCCCAATATTCTTGATCTTGACACTGATACTCCCTTTTCCAAATTTGAGAAGTTTTCTAGTTTCGTTCTATTCAAGACATTCTCGACTTGTTGTCCATCCACTTATATCGCTTAGTTCTTTATCCATATTTTGATTTTACTGTTTTACATATTCAACATAGATAACTATCAATTCTCCGAAGCAGACATTTGAGAATTGAGAATAGAAAAAAAGCTTAATAAGTCAAATCTGGTGAATACGGTGGCTCTCTCTCGTTTCGTGTTTAGCCAGGAAATCCGCTACAAACTATGGAATGTGACCGTGCATTATCGTAGTAGAAATCCATTAATTGCTTCCTCACATATCCGGTCGTTTACAACGAATTGCTCCACGTGAACACCTTAAAACAGTCAATTAGTACTTTTTCCTGACGTTTTGATCTTTTGAAATGAATTCGTGGTCAACTACACAAAGGTAATTAAAGAAAATGATAAGCAGAAACATTTGCTAGATCGCGAAGCACTTTTTTTACTTCTCTTTACCAGTAATGATGCATTTAATAAATGTAAGGGCATTGGCTGAGTTGCTAAAAATTTTTTGCGACCTCTACTAATGTTCTTTTCCAAAAGATTCAGGTCTATTGGTATCAGTTTAGTATTAACCCGCTTCATTCATAAAACATCAACCAAAATATGTTGAGTCGATCAATAATGGATGTTGAGAGCCTCCAGATAACCACATGATGATTTTTTCCAGCTTTGTTGACGTTATGGTCGTTGAGAATGGGCGACTGGCATCAGGCAAATTTCCGACAACTTCTCTGTTTATTTCTTTGTCACTTATATATTTGCGTTCGTGATAAATTGAACTTCCCAAAATACATTTTCAACAATTTCACTGCCGTTTCCACATTATATGTTGATATAAATGAAAGAAAATTGTGTATTTAAAAATTAATTAAATTTTTACTAATTTAGTACTATATAAGACTCCTATAGGTGGATAAAAGAATAGCAAGATGAATATTTACATGTGATGTGATGAAGTGCAGTTAATTTGATTTGGGAAAATGACGGTAAAAGAATAAAAAAACGAAATCCTTTTGATCTATACCTTTATATGAGCAGAAAACTTTTTAATCGTAGAGTGACCTGATATTTTATGTATTTGGGAATCGGAAGGAATAAATTTCATTTTTCTTTCAAGTTAAATCAATTATCTATTTCCAGAAGAAATTGTTCTACGACAACAACATTGGAACGGTCGTTCAAAACCTAGAAACGTCATTGAAACGTGTGCGGTTTTCTCTATTCAGCACTTTAATGTGTATAAGCGTTTGTGGAAGATAATTTTTCAAAAATTCATACTGATAAAAAAAGAAATGAGTACGTACAACATAAATATTGATTTATTATATTGTGGGGCTTATTCTTGCTTGGAGTAAAAGGAAATAAGAGGGAAACAAGTTTATTTAGTATACTAATTTCAAACATAATTTCATAAAAACTTTATTAACATTGAAATAAATTGTTTGTGTCAGCAAAATTATTTACAACTAACAAATGTCACAATCGTTTTGGTAGAAAATTTAATAGTTTGAAAATCCTTCCATTATGCAAAGGTTATATAAAAATAATATACCTTGTGTACGAAATCAAGATACCCCCTTTAATTTACCTCAGGTCCGTTTAATGGAGGATTTTTGGTCACTTTAATTTCTCCAAGCTTATAATAGAATCAATCACGGGTTTCTGCATTTAGTTTGAGTTAGTTAGTTAGTTACTGAGCTGTTAATTGTAGTAAATTATAAAAAATTCAATGAATATATTTTTCACAAAATTATATGATTAAATAGTTTGTGCCAAAACTATTAGAACTATATATGAGAAAGCTCACGAATGGGTGTGCAATGAGGAAAGAACGATTTTCAAATAACTCAAAAATGTGGTATTTTTGTAATTTTTCTATATCCCACTGGGTAATTGAAGTATGTATCGTATTCTAATGGATTAGTATAATAGTGCAAACGGCAGTTTTTCTAGAAACGCCTTTCACGAAAGGTGATAGAAAACAAGTAATTGAACAGTAGGGTGACGTGAAGAGCACTCTAGTTTGTGTCGATTTTATAATAGACTTTCGTTGACTTGACTCGGTTCTCGATCCAATCATGAAGTGGCTGATAGAAGCTAACATTTTTATTAGATCGCTACGATAAAAAATGACAGTAATTACTTTTATATTGAATATTGTTGATTCATAATTGCCTGTTTAATATAACTGAAAATGCTTATCTAAATCATATAATACTGTAAAAAAAAGAACTGTTTAATGTTACCACTTCAACAACACTCACAATGACATTCTGACGTGTGTTTCGATAACCAAATTGTCGTCTTCAGAGAGTGAATTCGTTTGCTGAGTGTGATTATTCATCTAATAGTGATTCAAAGTGTCCCTTATAATAGTAACGCACCATTATCTATTACTTATTTATAACTTCGAACTCTAACCTCAATACATTATTTACATTTTATATTCATGACAGTTTTACAGATTGTCAGTTCTAACCCCATTAACGTATCTTCTTTTATTTATTTTTATCTTATATAAATATAACTGTAATCCATCATAAATATCATTATCTTCTGGTTCTATAATTATTTATAATTGTTATTGTATACAAGAAGATTTAGTATTTATGGCAGTTTGTACACAGCTATTGTGGTTTTGATAGTTTGATATTCGTTGAGTACTCTAGTTAGATTACTGATACCAAAAGTAACTTATTAATTAGTAATTTATTATTAAATTCTCAGTTTGTTGTGTAAATTGTTTAAAGACGAAATTTTTGAATTCAGTTATTGTAGAGTAGACGTTATGTTCGGTATGATTACCACTCACTTACATTTACATTTGTAACCGTCGACAATATTTTTATAAAGCACCCGCACCGAAATGATCCTCATAACAAAATAAATTCAATTTTGTTTATGGGCTATCTCGGCGTACTGCTTGAAACTATTTACATGAAAAAAACTTTTGTTTCGGAAATTAATTTTATTAAAACATAGCACATTAAAACAATTTTTCGGTGATCCCATGGATAAAATACCAGATTTGAAAAGAGTGGCATTTCTGCAACTGACTTTAATGATTGTGACAATAAATATGTTGGGCAGATTAGGAAGTCTGTTTATGTTTAGGTTTAAAGAGCACATAGCTCATTTAATATAAGAAAGGTCCGAAAACTTAAGTATTACCGAGCACCAAGTGGGAAACCATATAATGAATAATTGTCAAAAAATATATTCAATGATAAATTGTTCAATACATTTTGAAGAATAGTTTGAATGCAGATAACGAGCCTATTCATTGGTGGGAAAAGTTGGTGCAAAAAGGTAGGTCAGGTTAATAGGTTTTAGTTTACCGTCAATCTATGAAGATAATAATTTGCTTATCGATACGCGCGTCAAACAATATAATTATGTATTGATGTAGTGATAGTGTGAATAATGTTTTCAGAAATAAATAAAACAGAGGTCACGTGTACTCGAATTTGTTTAAAATTCCCATGTCATTGTAGATATAGTAGTAATTGATAATATGCTCAATATAAATACAATCAATTGTGTGCATCTAAGTTTTTAGTTCAAGATTTCAAGTTTATCTTATAGATCTACAGTCGAACAGAGATGCCGAATATGAGTTCATAATGGTGTGTCAACATCATCTATGGTAGAGAAATCACTAGTCAAATCAAATTCGAAATATGCGCTATGTGGAAAGATACCGGGATGGTTCATGGAAAGCTTCGTCACAGTCAAACATAAGGCTTTCAATTTGCCAAAGCACGAAGGAGTAAGCCTTATGAAGCCGTGTTTGTCATGAAAGCGATAAGAGGCCTAGCATCTTTTTTGCCTAGAGAACAATACTTTCAAAACCAAAGATTAGCTTCAATAAACTGGTAAAAAAAATTAAGTGGTAGTCATACCGAAAACCATATACCAAAGAGAAATATATCAATTTACCACGTCTTCACATCAAGCTCAGACTGAAAAACAGGAATACCAAGCTGCTTTACACACTTAACACGTAATTTGTGAAGAGAAATTATTTTCCATACACGAAATTTATTTCCAAGATATTTCGTTTGGAAAAGAAGCTGCAGATAATTTAAGAAGCAAGGCTATACAAGCAATCATTGCAAAAGAAAGTGTGTTCCACAAATAAATGCAGTAAATTCATAATACGAGAGTCGTTTTTTTTTTCAACTTCCGATCGCTCCGTGCAAAAGCTATGCTGGCAGAAAAAAGCGGGCATGCTCTATAGATGACTGCGAAGCTCTCGCATTACACACTCCGCCGTTGTTCATATTCAGATGTCAGTCGGCGTTGTGCTGCAGCTACGTAAACGTGTCCACCATAATCAATACTCCTACCAAGTGTGAATTGCGAAGTGTGATTCATTTTCTACAGGCCATAGTGCTGCAGAAATCCATCGGAGAATGAGTCGTGTGCATGGGGAAAACTTTATGAAGGTGAAGGTGTTGTGCGTCAATGGTGTCGAAAGTTTAAAGATGGTCGTAATGATGTGCATGATGAAAACGGCCAAGGACGCAAATATATCGTTTCAGATACCCTGGTTCAACGAATTGATAGAAATGTATATGAAAACAACAGATTCACCATTTATGCTTTGTCTACAGAGTTTCCAGAAATTTCAGGGTTTGTTTTGTACTTGACTTGAATTCGTTAGCGCAATTTTCTTTGAAGAGAGTATTGAAAAGCTTTTTCACAGATAATGTAACAATCTTTTAGTAATAAAATTATTTTTTTTTGTATGAACTTGTTTTTTATTTATTTAGAACTTATCGGAGGTTGAATTACTGCATGCTGAATGTTTACATTCACAAGTGAAAGTCGACATTGTCCAGATTTTGGTGTTTCGCCGTAACATATACACTATAAATATTAAGAAGATTATTGAATTGATTATGAAATTTTGATTTCAAATTTTAGTCTTGTCGTTCAGTGTAGGACGAAGAAAAACAAACCAACCCCACATTTTGTCAAAATAAATGACGAAGGTTGTTATTAAGAAAAGAATTTCCAATATTGTTCCTTTAATAGCTTCTTTATATTTGCGAGTAGCTGTAGCGAGCCGTGTACCAGAATCAATTATTTGAAAGCTCATTGTCCGTTATAGAACTCAGGGGATTTAGCGTAGGTATCCATATATAAACTAAATCCAATTCAGTTTCTGTTTTATCTGTCTTCATAAAAGAATATAAAGTCTTTATAGCTTAACAATTTATTATAATCATCAAATAATTGGTACTTATAATTGATCTAATGGAAAAGAAAAAAAGTCGACTGTGTATGAAATTGGATGTTAGCTTTGTACACAAGTTCCATAACTATTTCCTTTAACTACTCTAATTTTTTCAATGGATAACTATTTAATTATTATCCCAAAGAAGCTGGACTCCTTATTAATTTGGGTACTATCTATTGACAAGCGACCCAAACAGCCCTCGACTTAATCAACAATCTTTTCGTCATTTTTCTATTTAATAATATTTAACAAGGCATAAAGTTGAAGTTAACATAATCTTGATATCTCATTAACTTGACGCTTACGAATTTGCCAAGGATTTCCCTATCTAGTTTTTCAGAAATTCCTTGAGAAATATTTTGATGAGGGTTGTTTCAATCCTTTGTCACTTGTCCTTCGGCTTCCAGGTTCACCTAAGCTTTACTAAAATCTGAAAATCAACGATATTAAGGCATACGAGGGTTGCTACTTAAGTTTTGAGACATGGCAACATTGATGTGAATATGTC
The DNA here is from genome assembly GCF_026250575.1 of Diorhabda carinulata. Taxonomy (NCBI): domain Eukaryota; kingdom Metazoa; phylum Arthropoda; class Insecta; order Coleoptera; family Chrysomelidae; genus Diorhabda; species Diorhabda carinulata. Next base: position 6,167,928 of record NC_079464.1, on the reverse strand, counting down.
AAATCTGCCATCGCCATCATAAAGTTTAAAATTTTTGATAGTGAACGTACTCAGAACGTGTTGTCATATAAGTGCTATTCGTATTCTATTTGAATTCATTGGTGGTCGCACTTCGCTACAGGACAAATTTTGAACAGTTAAATTGATGTGTCATTTACTGTACAAGTCCTTCTTTGATACACAATTATTTCTTCTTATTCCCTCTGATCAAACATGAATTGAGATTTTAACGTTTTTCTACACCTGAAGAAGTTGTTAAAGAGTTCAAATCGCATGAGGTACCTCAATTGCAGTTGGTTCAAACGTATGCAAAAGCGTATTGATTTTAGTGCAGAATATTTTGAAAAATAATAAAGCCATATCCAATTATCAATATTTGTTCTATTTGCCTATTTCAAAATTGGAGCAGCAATCCTCGTATTTTGAGGTATTATCTTTATAGATAACCATTTTCTTTGCAACAAACTAAAATTTCTTTTGATATATAACATTATCGAATACAGAAAAAATATTTAATCTGTAATTTTGGCCGTAAATTCCAAGAAAATATTTCTTTTTTCACTTATTTTCTGTTAACGTTGCATGTGTATAATTTCATACTCAGTGAATTGCGTCATGAATTAACTGTATAAGTTCGCAAATAGTTACCGTCTAAGTCCCACAATAATAACATTAAAAAAGGAAATTGAAACCGAAGCACTGAAAACTGACACCGAGACACTGGGAACTGGAACGGAAACACTGAAAGCTGAAATAGAAACATTGAAAAATGGAACCAAAACACTGGAAACTGAAACCTAAATACTCTAATTCGAAACAGCTAAACCGAAACACTAAAAATTGAAACCGAAACACTGAAAACCGGAACCGAAGCATTGAAAACTGAAACCGAAACACTTGAAACTGAAACCAAATCATTGAAAACTGGAACCGAAACACTGATACACCAAAACCATGAAACACTGAAAATTGAAACCTCAACACTGAAAACTGGAATCGAAACACTTGTCACTGAAACCGAAACACTGTAAACTGTAACTGAAATATTCAAAACTTGAATCGAAACACTAAAAACGAAACTCGAAACAATGAAAACTGAATATGAAACACTGGAATCGAAACATTGAACACTGAAACTGAAACCGAAACACTGGAAACTGCAACAAAAATATTGAAAGCTGGACCCAGAACACTGGAAACTGAAACCGAAACACTGTAAACTGTAACTGAAATATTCAAAACTTGATCCGAAACACTAAAAACGAAACTCGAAACAATGGAAACTGAATATGAAACACTGGAATCGAAACATTGAACACTGAAACTGAAACCGAAACACTGGAAACTGCAACAAAAATATTGAAAGCTGGACCCAGAACACTGGAAACTGAAACCGAAACACTGAAAACCTGAGCCGAAGCATTCAAAACAGAAACCAAAACACTGAGAAGTGGAACCGAAACACTAAACACTAAAACTGGAACCGAAACACTGAAAACTGGAATCAAAACACTGAAAACTGGAACCGTAGCACAAAAAACGAAACAATGAAAACTGAAATCGAAATACTGAAAACTGAAATCAAAACACTGAAAACTGGAACCAAAACCTCAAAAACCAAACAATAAAAACTAAAAACGAAATACTGGAAACTTGAGCCGAAACATTAAAAACGAAACACTGGATACCGATATACCTAAATCGAAACAGTGAAAGAGAATATATGTAAAATCCTGTTTCCGGAAAAAATTGTTATGGAAATCAAATAAGAATATTTCTCTTTCTCCCGTTTCCTCTTCTTCCTCTTTATGTCTTTTCTCTTTTCCTTTTCTTCTCTTTGTATCTTTTCCTATTTTCTCTTTTTTTCACTTTTTCTCTTTCTCTTCCTCTTCCAAAAAATTAAATTTCAATTGATTCACTTTTTTATAATAATAAAAGTATTCTTTTAAAACACTTTAAACACATCGAACATTCTCTTAACTTCACCGGACTATATAAAGAAGAACTTAATGTAATTATTCCATTAATAACATAAATATTTCTTATTAATAAATAACAATAATAAAAGCAGTATTTTGATAAAGGATAACTCAATTTAAAGTTAAAAATTTTGTTTTATGAGGCGAAGCTACTTGCCAACAAATTTTTCGAACCATCGGGGGATATGTGTCATCTCGTGAAACCGCTCTCGTATATATTTGGTAGCGATAATTTTCCAGTCGGTCGATGTACCGGAACAAGGCACACTTGATGTTTATGCTTTAACAACGCCTCGCAGATCACAGCCGCCTTTTCGCAGATTTTATGTGGACAACGCTGCCTTCTACTCTATACATATACAACTATATGCTGGAGAGTTCGAATGGTCGATAATATACTGATGTGATTTTATAGATGAAATACCCTTACAAGAGTATTAGTTTTGGTTTTAAACGAGCTGAAACAAAGTTGTTTTAGAATCAGTCGAGTGGAAGTCGGTTCTATATCCACAGACCAGACTATACGTATTACTTTTATGTTGTGATAATACCATTGTGGAAAGAAATAAGCGACGTGCTTGGTGAAGCAATAGGTGACGAGGTTGTGCTTAACGGTTTAGCTAAAAGGTTTCGGTTTATCCGAGTATAACTGATTTTGGAATTTCTTCATTAAAACAAAGGAATTTTTGGTACAGGTGTGTAGGAGATAATCAAATCTGTAAATACACTATGCTAGAAAAAATAGAAATGGAGTTCAATAATTAATCATTAATTTTTATTAGTATTAACTATTTAAGTTCATTGTGGTTATGGCTTTTTGGTGATCATTTTAGATATACCATATCGAATAGTACAAAGTGTATGCAGACCAGTCGAGAGTTTAGATATGAGGAATACATATTAATTGATGAAAAATGCATATTAATTCATACAAATGCGTATTAATTCATATAAATGCATATTAATTCACGATAAAGTCATATAAATTGAGTAAAATGCATCTAGATCCATAGATATGCATCTTGATTTATTAAAATGCATCTATATTATTGAAAATTGCAGATGCGTCATCAAAAATATATATTAATTGATAAAAAATGGATATTAACTCATACAAATGCATATTAATTCATGCAAATGCATACTAATTCATAAGAATGTATATTAATTCGTATACATGCATATTAATTCATATTAATTAATACCTATAGATTCTCAAGAGTGCCTATAAGTTCATTGTGGTTATGGCTTTTTGGCGACCATTTTAGATATACGATATCGAATAGTACGAAGTGTACGCAATCCAGTCGAGAGGTTAGATATAAAGAATACATATTATTTATCAAAACCATCTAAATTCATAGATATGCATCTCGATTTATTAAAATGCATCTATATTATTGAAAATTGCGGATGTTTCAACAAAAATATATATTAACTAAAAAAAAATATATATTAATTCATACAAATGCATATTAATTCATATAAATGCATATTAATTCACGATAATGTCATATTAATAGAGTAAAATGCATCTAGATTCATAGATATGCATCTTGATTTATTAAAATGCATCTATATTATTGAAAATTAAAGATGCTTCAACAAAAATATATATAACTATTCAAAAATGAATATTAATTCATACAAATGTATATTAATTCATATATAGATTATTGAAGATGCATATGAGCTCATGAAAAGTCATATACATTGAAAAAATGCATCTATATCATTAAAAATTGCCGATACATTAACAAAAATATACATTAATCAATAAAAAATGCATATTAACTCATACAAATGCATATTAATTCATATAAATGTATATTAATTCATGAAAAAGTCATATAAATTGAACAAAATGCATCTAAATTCATAGATATGGATCTTAATTTATTAAAATCCATCTATATTATCAAAAATTGCAGATGCTTCAACAAAAATATAATATATTACATATATTATTAAAAAATGCATATTAATTCATATAAATGTATATTAATACATATACATGAATATTAATTCCTTTTTTTTTATACGTATAGATTCTCAAGAGTGCATTTAAATTTTCAAGATGAATATAAGTTTCAAAAACTGCACGAAAATCTGCTAAAATGCATATATATTCACAAAAATTCCATATAAGTTCTCAAAACATGCATTAAATTTTGAAAGTGAAACGGAAACTGATAAAAATTTACGTTGTAACAAAATATGTTACTCAACGAATAAGATATAACTTATGTTAAGTCAAATTAGTGCCAGCGTTGGACAAGATCCAAAACGAAGACGTCCGTACCTTGATTATCACTATAAATGTTACAACAATTAGTAATGGAAGATCTTGAGGAAACTATCTTAAGCAAACATGAATATTTCACTCTGTTTTCGTTAAATGAAATAAATGACTGCATTAATGCTGTACAAAAAAATTCAAAACTCGAAAACATAAATCAAACATTCTATTCTAACTATGAAAACTCCGATTCACTATCAAAATTGAATAAAATGATTCCCTTGAGGAAACTGTCTTAATTAAAATGAAGTCATCATGTTATAAATATTATGAGAAATATTAAAAAAAATAGAAGATTATGATTGAAATTAAATCATGAAAGAATTGACGCTCAAAAAAGTTCTCATAAATCATGTGTAAATTTGAAATTTCCATCGAAATTTGAACACGACGTTCGGAAACTGTGATCTAAACCTCGTTCGAGTTAGGATCCGTGATCAGCTGATAAGTGATCTACCTAAACCCGGATGGTAGTTTCCGAAAAGTCTTTGTATTACATATTATTTTATCAAAAATTTGTCGCTCAAACATAAATGACAGACTCTGTTTACTAAAAACTAAAAATTAGGAAAGTGTTTTCGCATGATATTGAAATAAGTTGAAATAACTTGTTTAATTTGTTTGTCTATCCCTACTCAAACCCTTTAACAAATTCTTACTGAAACCAATTCATACTCAATTTCCAAATTATCGCGAATAGTACCAGTTTTATTATCAGAAATTTAACTCATTCTATTAATTTAACATCCCCTATCTCACTAAGAAGCAGACTTAGACTCATTGTTGTCCTAACCACGCTTATCTCTAAGTTTCCATTTCATGTTTCATAATGCTGACGAATCATGAAAATCCACGTAATATATTTAACTGCAGTACAAAAGATTTCATCGTCGTTAAGTTGGAATAAGCTATAATTACTTCTTATCTTTAGTATTACAATATGATCGAGCTGCATACCAGGTGAGGAATTCCTTAAAATTTGTTCTTGAAATAAATCTATAATCGTTGAATTTTTAAAAATTCATAGCCTGCTGGAGCTAAACATCATAGATAAGCTGAATTTTTAATAATAAAAATAATAAATTATATAAACAATCTTTTCGGATGGTGTCGATATTATTTTTATAGTGTAAAATGTATTTTGGTAGCTCATTCCATGGGTTACACTTTTCCAAAAAAAGGTATCCCCATAAGTTCTAGTTTTCTGCAAGCGACTCAGTATTTGTGGGCCACATCTGCCTGTGGAGTAGGTCTTGCAGAAATTGCTCAAGGTGGGATTGTGATTGATTGAGCTATCCAAGCTTCTGATAAAAACTGGATTGAATTGTTCTTTTCTGTATTTAGCATCCTCAGGGTTTTATATCCGAACTCCGAATGTGCGATCAATATTCCAAAGATGAACGAATCTGGAGCTTGTAGAAAATTAAAAGCTGTTGCGATGTATATAGCTTTTTGGGGCTCCTAGCTTTTGCTGAAGCTACTTTAACTAATTCGGCGATGTTAGTGTGCCAGAAAATATTGCTCTAAACCTCCACACCTCACAAGACCAAATCCAGACCTACAGTACTAGTCTTCTTTGTGAAAACAGTAGCCTAGGTAGTCCAGATGAAGGTAGTCTAGTCTGATTCAATTACATTTTTGTGAGAAGAATTATGTGAATTAATGTTTCTGTTAAGAGCTCTAAACGTTTTGGAATAAGTGTTATCACCCTTATTATGGTTGATATTGATAAGGATCTAAAACCTTATAAGGAAGAAAAACATAAACAATAACGTATACTGGAGACTTAGCTATATTGTGAGTGGTTTGGTTTTTTCTTGGTGAAATTACACAATACAATATTTCACGTTATCGGATTGCCAATAAGTTTTTACACTTCCTTTCTGTGATGATGGCTGTTTCTAGCAAAGAACATTGGCAACACTTCCATACTTTGTTATGAAATACTGAAAAACACCTCAGAATAAAAGTGGACATCAAAAAGTATGGCCATAAACCAAAGAAGGGAACATATAGAATATTTATTGAGAAAATAGATCAAAAGTAGATTGAATAACCTCATACCTGGGATATGAAAATGAAAGTATAAAACGTACGGTATGTGCATGTACAAGTGACGAAAGCAAAGACACATAAGAAAAGAAGGAAAAGAAGACCTAGTAAAACTTGGTAACAACAAGTAGCACAAGAAGGAAGAAGAAAAATGAAAGCAACACAACAAATGAAAGAAGTAGCGAAAGATCGGAAACAGTTGAAAATGGATTAAAGAAGTGTTAAAACTAAAAATACAATACTCTGGCACTTGAAAAAACAAAAGTAGTTCTGAGTAATAGGAAAAGAAGAACCAGGTCATCTCATTTCTTCTCAATGTACGCATCTATTTCATGCCTAGATACTTATGTTCATTTAAAAAATACTATGTTATGGATACGGAATGATTTAGTCTAATTCAATTCAATATACCATCCTATAACACAAGAATGATCTCAGTACATGCTTGTCTGGATTTTTGATGAACTTATTCTTCAGTTTTATCAACTGCCACTACAAAATTGTTGTCTGCAAATATCGCTTCTGTACTTTGTTTTGATAACAGACCAGCTATTAATAATTTCAGTTTTGACTATTCATTTCCAAATCTATTACAAGATTATTTCTTAATAAGATTCATATGACTTCAGTGGAAGTTGTTGTTATTTAAGCTAATATTCGTCTCTCTGATGACTGACATTATCGAGAGTGTGAATAAAATCCAAGAATTCCGCCGTGGTCTCCTCTCCAATCAGACAAAAAAAATCGAAATACATAGAGAATTTGATTGAGAACAAAACGGGAAAAATGTACAAGTAAAAAGAATGTTGAAAATATAGTATGGGAAGGTCCGTTAGTAGTTACATGATGAATTGAATGTTTTCTGAGAAGAAGAAAAACAAAGATGAGAACGACACTAAACTCATAAAACTGTGAAATCCAGACCATTATAATATTATGATCTAATATTCCAATAATTTATCGATATTGTTTGATCAATTCGTTTAGGACACGCTTCGTTCACTAATTCCAGCCCTGAATGTTTTCATTTGCATCATATACATGTATATATAGTATAAGTTGAAACTGAGAGAAAATGGGAATGTAGATGCTTAGTGTAGCAATTTGATTCGAATTTTCTTTGAAAATCAAGTATAAAATTGGCGAAGCGATATGAGGACAATCAGCGCCCTATTTGTATGTATAGAACGCGTGTTCGCAATTACCTATCTACGTCAGTGGCAGAGAACGAAGCAGGTGAAAGAATTTTATGAGGTGAAAGCGATAGGTAGAATTGACCACTAAGTGAAAAAAACGAGCGGGTAACAAAAATGGTAAATATAGTTTGGAAAAACTAAGAAACTTGCTATTAAAGCACATCGAAATAAAAAATTGAAAAGCGCTCATACTTTTTTCACAATAACAAAAGTGATTGCTTTAAAAGCGTACTTTATTTTAATTTTTTAAACTACATCTATTTTCCACTTTTTATTTCGATTTATTTTCAAAAATAAGTTCCAGTCATTCGTCTGAAACAGCATAATAAACCCAAGATGTTAAATTCTAAAGTAACACTGATACAGTAATGTATTAAATCTCAAACAAAGAGCAGAGAGTTATAAATGTGGTTTCGATATAAAAAGAAAATTTACTGTGATAATATCTGGAAGAAATTTGCCGAAACATTTTATTTAAGCGTAAACGGGATTCAAAGCCACGACCGGCGAATCCACAAGTTGACACCTTAGCCCGCTCGACTAACGAACGCAATTAAAGTGGTGGGATATACTAACAGTAATAAGCCATAAAGGAGAGTTACAAACAAACAAGCTTTCAAACACACATACAGGTGCAACTAAGATTAAGGTGAAGATACATCGGCCACTGACTGAGGTTTTATATTGAAGAATGCATGTTCGTTCATCGGGCCTGCAAAACAATATTATTGATTTCAAATGTGACTTCCAGGTTGAGGCAGATATGATAGTAAAAACTTATCTTATTGATATTTTGCAATGCGTATACTGGGAAAATGTGAAAGATGCCACGCAAATCTCTCTACTAATTTATGTAATTTGAAAATCTATTCAGCAAGCATATACAGAATGAAGACTATTAATAGATCAAATCACGCTCATCTTGTCAATCTGAGTCTCATATCATCATAAACTAAGTTAAAACCTTTCAAACATAGGTAGCGGCTATACTTTCAAATATTTAATACCACTATTACCCTTTTAACATGTTTTAACCCAGCACGTTCACGTCCATCTGAAGCTTTATTGACAAAATTTCTTCTAATCATTCATAGATCAGATATGGTCTATACAAAATGCAATTCTGAATCTTATTTTTTTCCTGTAGGAGAGAAAATCCTCATAGACACCTGGCGTTGTTATCAGGTAGTTTCGGACTCTTTCCGATTAAACCATCCCTAAACTACTACACTTTGCAATAGTATCCACTCCAATTGCATCGTTGCAAAGGTTGTCTTTTGTTTTGGCTAGTTTCTACTTTTTTTCTCTTTGGTTTCTATTATATCCCGAATCGCTACATAGGTGTACTTCCAGAACTCTTCTGATTCTAACAATCATTCTATCACTTTGGCAATATTGAAACTTCGTCCACGTTTCTGCAAATACAAATTTCTCACTATTTTCCATCTGGAGCAGTGAAAGATCGTATTTAGGAGTGTCTGATCTCTCCTTGGTATAAAGTTACCTGCGAAAGTATTAATGGCCTGTGAGGGCTTGTGTTAAGAAGTTGAGAAGACATAAATCCCGAATACTGCACCTCCTTATCTCTGGTTTATAAAAGTTTCTATGAGGATCTTCTGAAGGCAGAATTACATCAAACCAGCGGCATAAGCTATTGGCTTTTACAAAATATGGTTGAATATTTTCTATAAGGCTACTAGCATCGGTTGCTGATTAAATTATGCAGGCTACTATTAGACGAGGTTTTGTTCGAACCAGAGTTCGAACGGGTCTTTCGATTGGATATTTTTTTTATCAAAGGATACGTCATGTTCTGTTTGAATTTTCCGCTATTTAAGTTTACTTTTTCTCACAGCGGATTGAGAGGTTTAGAAATAGAGACCTAACGTACTGATATAGATAATAGCAAAGGTGATATTTCCACTGAATAGACTAAGAAAAAGATAAAATCATTCAAAAATGATAGCAATTTGCGGAATAATGAATCTCATCAGCCGAAAGAATCTCAACAATGGATCCTGCTCAACCCAAAATTATTTAGAATTGCTGGTGTCCAAGAAATCCTTTTTTTGAGTAATAATTATCTTTAAAATTGATATGGATACTAATTGAGAAATTATGTTTTTCATAATAGTTTAGCTCGAATCCTTATACATCGTGACTAAGTGAAAACAGTGAAGTAACTTCTTGGCTATGCTATACTAGAGCCGTCATTAATTTCGTATAAATTGGACAAGAAATGGACTCAAATCACAACGAAAAAAATTTGCACGAAGATCAAATTTCACCTTATAACAATCAGTAAATGATAATACTATCAAAATGTAAAAGATTTCAAGAAATCATCTTCTACAATCATCATTACAGAAGAAAACAACTCATAAAAGAATACGTATACGAAGCATATAAGAAAATATGTATACTTGGTATTTTAACAGTTAGATCAAAGTTAGAGTCAAAAGTTAGATACACTGTATTTTTTTTAATAATTTTGTGTTCATTTTCAACATATGGCAATAGTTTTGAGAAAGTGATGAACGTAAACAAGTACAAACCTGTATCGGAATCGTGTCAAGTACGGACATGTTTCTGTGGTTTTATGGACTGTGATTGTGATACTATTCGGTTATTAAAAAGGTCTCAAGAGGTGATCATCAGTAATATCCAGACACTTTTTAAAAAGCAGCTACAAGTGTTTATGAATGAAAAATATTTTGAATAATATAATAACATAGACTTGACTTGAGTTAAGTTACGCTACTGATCAATGCAAACACCTTCACCGTTCACAATCGTCGGTGGCCATCTTGATGTGCCTAGTGCACGTGTTCGTGATATGCACACCCCAATTAGTCTATCTGAAAGCCGGCGTTAGTAGAGATTTTCCGTTAAATCACACCTGAAATGAATTTTCGTTATGCTTGAGTATTCTGATTTTCTGGATTAAATCCCGATTCATATTTTCTAAAGGACACTAGTGAGTGTGTAAGTACTCGACTAAAAACTAATTTCGAAAGTTAAGTATGCTGATGAGGTCACGCTTCACGGTATATCGCTGTTGGAGAGTGATTGGGATCCGTTTGAAGAGGATTTTTAATAAATTCTACTTTATCAATATTATACAGTATTTTCATTGCCTCTATTTCTTGACTTGACGGATACCTTAGCAATATTTTGTAAATTTTTTTCACAAGGTCTTTACATTATTTTCGACTGTTACATTATCAAAATTTATAATTAGGATAGAAGCTCATCATCTTTGACTATTTATCTCAGTTTTTTCTAATGGAAACATATTAGAAAGAAAACAAATGAGTTCTATATTTGTGTTGCTTTTTTTGAATGTTTTGAATCCATGATTAGCAGTCAAAATTCAGAATTGCCTATTTTTGTTCTTATAAAAATAATAAACGACCATACAACAATTTTAGAGAGTTTACTTGATAATTTGAAGAAGAAATCTAATTATGAACAGTCTTCTAGAGTCATTAAATTAGTTGTATCCCAAAGTATCATTTCCAGGATACTTAATTGCTTCCAGGAATTTGAAACTGTTGCCGAAAGATGAAGAACTAGCAAACCCAGGATAACAACTGCTAATAATAATCAATATTAATGATTAATGATTTACAACTCTTAGAAATTGTAGTTATACCTGTATAATCCTGGAAAATAAATTTTCTAATTTTTTTATATCGATCTCAATAAGGAGAAGAATCCGTAACGCTAATTTGAAATTTAGGCTACTTTGCGACTTTTGAGACCCACGAATAGACAACGATTAGCTTTGGCATAAAAACACCAAAACTAACGTAATGAGATAAAAACGAATTTATGGATAGTTACTATGTAATATATGAGAAAAAATTTGGATAAGTCCCTTGACATCCAAGATATTCACTCGTTTGTAGGAAACAGTTAATGGAATCAAGTGCTAAGTAGCCCACATACTAATGTAATTTTCTACAGCTATAGGCCTCAAATTTATTTTAATTGAAGAAATGCGAGACGACATCGATTTGGGGTAATTTTAAAAGAAATTGAAAAGTTTCTCTCCATCTGCTACTTCCAACCAAGTTATTTGAACTAAATCCAATGAAGCATATTTAGGGTAATCGCGGGCTACAATCTACGGCCAGAAACCTAGAGAAGGTTACAAATATTTTCACTAGTTTGGGCAGAAATCGTAATTAATTTATTGGTTGTAAGAATTCCAAGAAGTTCTGCTGCTGTGATACCTACAATATAATAGCTGATGTTTGAAAATTCTACTTAATATATTTTATTTCATAAGCTTTTTCCGCCACTGTATTTTAATTTTAATAATTATAACATAGGGAAAAAGATTTTATGATCTGTATTGGGCATTCAACAAGTGAAAAAATATTTTTAGGTGTTTATGTTTCAGCTTTAAAATTGAATTTAATCCATATCAATAATTTTCGAACACAATTTTATCATGAAATTTTCCATCCATAACCTTCATAGGTCTAATTAAGATCATTCTCAGTTCGATTTTCCTTTTGTGCTTTTTTTAGAAGAATCAGTTTATGTTCCATATCCAATTAGATCATTTTTGAATGTTTAATTGTAGATATCTACTTCTTACACGTCTCCTCTATGAATTGATAATTGACATTGAATTTCTATTTAAGGTTACAAATAATCAAAATTTCTGATAAATATGTCATTACTTAAGGTTTTGTTCATTCAAAAACCAGCAGGTCATTTTAATCTAATTTAACATTCTACTATCACGAAGAAGATTGAATTGAAAATATTTTTGTAATTATAGCAATACGTTCTCGTATTTAAAGAAAACCAATACAATTTATTTTCAAAAAAGTAAAAAATTTTTTGGTTGTATGCAAAGAAGGGTTTTCTCGAATAATAAAACAGCACTCGAAGAGCTTAAAGGCCATTTTGTGGTATTTCCTAATATATAAAATGATTCTGGTAATTTTAATAATTTATTTGTCAAAATATTTGCAATGCGCTGATGTACTTTCCATAATTCTAAATACATTTCAAATTATTTTTCCTTCAATGGTCTTCTATGTTCAAATAATATAATTACTTGGTACGAATATTAAGAAGCACTATTTAGAACTAAAAGTTTCAAATGAATTTGCTTGCTCCAGAAATTCCCTCTACTGCTCACAGACATTAAAATACTTACTTACTTACTTACTTACTTACTTACTTACTTACTTACTTACTTACTTACTTACTTACTTACTTACTTACTTACTTACTTACTTACTTACTTACTTACTTACTTACTTACTTACTTACTTACTTACTTACTTACTTACTTACTTAATTCTGACGCTTTTTTACCTTTTCGGATGTAAGGCATGCTGGAATCATTACGTGGGTTCACTCTTCCGCAGCAGTTTCTATTCTTCCCTTTTTATCTTAATCCCTGCCATCTAAATTTCTTATGTTCAGTTTTTGCTTGTAAATTCATACTTCATATATTTTTCGTATTAATCTTTTTTCTCCTTTTCGCATAACATGGCAAAACCATCTTAATTTTCCTTCTTCAGTTTTGTTTTGAGTCGACTTTCAATTTGAATTGTATTTTGTAACTTTATTTGATTTTTTCTCTATGTATCTTAGAAATATCATTTCCGTACCTGTTATTTTCCCTTTTTGTTTCTGTGGGAATGTTAATGTCTCTAATAAGTATGTCAATATAGGTGTGGCTACTCATCTTAAATATTATTTGTAGGTTTCGAGAATTGGAGAGACTATTGACTTCTAATTGCTTACACATCGTTTCCTTAAACAACTGGTGACTGCTGGCTGTAACATCAATCAAATAAGAAAGTTTTTGCTGGGAAAATATCCTATTCTGGAGCCAAAGATAAATCTTAGCATGAAAATGGAATGGATAGGTTTGAAAAAACCAAGTGTATCATATCGAAATTAGGTTGGAAATCTTTTTTGCTTGCTAAACTTTTTAAAAAATTAAGTTGCAATAAATTTCTTCTATTTATGAAGTCTTTGGAATTAAAATCGCTACCAAGTGACAAGTAATTTGTCCTATTACTTCTAAATTATGATTCAGTTTCTTTTTCTGCAAATCTCTATGAAACAAAGTATCTATGATACTAGATATCTTTTTACTTAAAGTAGCATCTTTCTGTTTTCAAACAAAATTGAAATACAGCTACCAGTTATCTTTTTTGTTAATAATTTGCTTAGTAATGTTATCGGATTTAATATATACGATATTCCTTCCTAGTTTATCATTTATTTATAACTTAAGTATACCGAACTATTATTAGATATTATCATATCGTTAAAGATACATATGCCAGATATTTTACAACCAACAACAAAGCGCTAACTGTAATGAATAAATTTGGTTAGGGATAAAATTAATTAAAGCCGGATGAGAGCTTTTATTGCAAAATTTTATTATATTGTAAATGGCAAATCTAATTTTAGTGCATACAGAATTCACAAGCCAAAATTAAAAATATCGTTGTATTAATATAACATTTTCAAATTGGAAAAATTATAAAACTATTCAAAATATTATTCAGAAATTTTTTAAATTTAAACTACTCTCTTGCAATAGAAAATAACAGGACAAAATAACTTATTAATCTTATAAAAAAATATAAATGTGATAAATCGGGATATCCGGCAGACCACTTTATTGTGCTATCGCTTCCGATCCCCCTGTCTTCGTGAATTGAGATCCTGCTGAGGACAAATGTTATTAGGATCGTCATCTATTGCATTTTCCATTGCAGAAACTATAAGAGATGTCTATAAATGTAAAAACTTTGATTCAAAGGAAGGTATAATCATCTCATGCTGCATATCAGCTATTTTTTCTGATAAAAATTTATCTCTAAATAATTTTGACTCACAAGTTATTATGACATACAAATTAGTCTTTATAGTAGAATCTCTATTCTTTTTAGTCGAATTTTTCATGGAAAAATTAGACTATTACGGTAGGCATGACTAGAAGAAAAATGGGGGGCACATCATTTTTCCCATATTTTGAGACCTCCTGAACACGATTATGAAGGTTTTTCGAATCTATATATCTGTTTAAGCTACAATTCTTATTTTCGTCTCTCGAGCAATTGCTATGGTTCAAAATTAGCATACATGGCTTTTTTGGCGGCGGATTGATGTTATTAGAGTTTGGTTGAAAACAAATGAATATTACGAGGGGTCGCAGTGCAAAAAAGTGGTTTTTGACCTTTGCTCACCTCTGCAGGTCAAACGAAAAGCGACTGAAAAATGAAATTTCACATGTAGGTTCAATTAGTTGTGAGATGATTTCCTGTCTAAGGTCGAAACTTTCCATCTCCACCCCTCTTCATTTTATGGTCATTTTTGTTATATTTTCTTACTTTTTGGCCAGTAAAAGTTTAACTAAAGGGTTCGAACTTCGCATGCAAGTAGAGGTGATGTTGAAGAATTGTCTTTCTCAAGTTCAAAGTTTTCTTCTTCAGTTCTTCTAGCACAAAACCGCCCGAAATCATTTTGATCGTTGGACCGCCGCCTATTTAATTAATAATACGAATATGATCGTTGCTAGGGTGAATTTTTTTACTTCCCATTTTCGAAATTTCTTGTCATTATGACAATTTTTTCTTTGTTGTCAATTGGAATTGAACAAGAGGGTTCGAGACCACCGGGTCTATAGAAATTATGAATTTTCATTCGAGAGAGAAAGTTAACTTGTGAAATGAAAAGTTATTGAGGAATAGCAAATTTTCCATATAAAGAAATAAGATTGAGAATTGATATCATTTCCAAGAAATTCATTTGTTGCCCAAAATATTTTGAGTCAATATTTCAAAAAAGCACATGATTGGTATATTATTGGAAAAGGTAGTACTCAAATAGACGAAAATAATAATATAGGATTTATAGTCAGTCACTTAACTATGCAACCATTTTTTGATTTTTTAAATTTTGGTATATTTGCTTAGCTTATTAGTTAAACCATGATTTTGGTATCAAATGGAAGCTTGAGCTTACAATTTTTAGAAAAAAAATGGTTGTCTAGCCTCTAACTGTTAGACAGTTTGGCAGCCCATTTTGAAGACGAGCAAACCGAGTGTACGTTATACACCTTACACCGCTATACATTACACCTTAATCTATGTATTGCGCATTAAATTTTTCAATTTATTTTCTGTATTTAGAATATTTAAGAAATAAATAATGTAATTAATTGTTTTCTGTAACAATTTTTTTTTCAACTAGCACGTACAAGACAAATCATAGAGAATGTAATTAGAACATAGGAAATGAATCGGAGAAAAATAACTATTCCCTTGAAACTTTAACTTCTCCAAATACAGGTAGGCGCGTTAACTATAAATTTCCATTTTTTTTTCTTCGAATACAGGTATGTGTATCCTAGTCAGAAGGTGGGTGAAGGTCACCTGGTTTTGTATGCGCTAGAATAATGGTAAGAAAGGTCTGAAACTTCCTTTTTGCCAACTATTGCTCGTTTCTTATACCTCATACCTGTCTTTTCTATGTATTTGTATTTTATATGTATTCGCCGCATCACCTTATAGATTCAAAAATTCTATTGGTCATTCTTACATTTATCTCAATATCAGAAACAGATCAAAAGCGACAGCTGCTCCTCCTTTATCCTTCTAGATAATAGTTCCCGTTTTTCTGCTCAAAATAGACATCCTATTGTGAAAATATCTCTCCTGCCATTGAAATTTCAAGGCTAGGAAACAGGAACAATGTGCTGGAAACCAGATTTTGTAAAAATGGAAATGGTCAACCAATTCGATTTTCTCTGGAACTTTATCTACAAATTTGAAAATGACCAGTAGCCAGATACTAGAAAAATAAATAAGCAAATCAACGAAATTAAGCGTCTTCTCATCTAGATACGGTTATAATGATAATACCTGCTTAAATTTCATCTTTCGAAGACACTTCCCATATCTATATAGAATTAGCTTAACGATTATATCCACAATTGTGGATATGAACTGTACTATTTATCATGAACGTGGCTTCTTTTATATTTTGCATTTTGATTTCGCAAACCTTCATCTTACGATCATGATCATCTCAAGATAAATGTCAATATAAATTAGAAAATTTAGATATAACAATGTTTTAATGAGGGTCATTTGGCACTGGAACATAGGGAGGAAGCTAATACCCGTAAAATCCATATTTTCAATTCAACCTTCGAAAAAATCATATTTCAAATATTTCGCGTATAAATATCAACTAGAGATAGTAACCGATGCTTGTTTAGTTTAGTGAAATGAATCCGAGTTGAATTGTGATTTCTGGTAGCGATATCTGGGCTAATGAGCAGACCACCTGTAGTGACACAACAAAACGTCGGATAGACCGAAGATCAATGGCATAGTTAGAGAATCCCTGAGGGAGACAAGTTCCCTTCGTATACCATAAATCCTACATTTTGGTTTCAGCTATCAGATATAATTTAGGTAGTAATACGGATAATACCTACATCTTTCTGAAAATTGTTTCCGTAAGTTCTGATTATTCGTTTAGCTCTAATTGATTCATTTAAATATAGTCCAACAACTTATATAACTATTGTATCTAGATAAAACATTCACGTTTATAAGAAATTTGACTAGGATACTGCAAATAGGAGTAATTATCAATTTCTTGGTGCTAAAACGAACTATAATCAAGATATCTAATCAGATAACTTGGAGCAACACACCTTTTCACTGTTTTCACGTAAAAGTTTGAACACAGATCAAAGCATAACAGGAGCTTACTGAACAAGCTCCAATGCTAACAGAATTTGACAAGGTGACTGCCTGAGTCCATTCTTGTTCACTTTAATTATGGATAAAATAATTAATAACGTAGAAGAAGTTTCTGGAGAATATAAGATGGGACGAAAATGAATAAAGACGACGATTTTGATAACCGAAAACGATGTTGACCTGCGTCGTTTGCTGTATCGGTTCCAAACAACAACCGAAAACCTCAAGATGCAGATAATTGTAGAAAAAATTGCAATATACCATACAAGATGTAAACTAGCTGTGAACGTTAACCCCATTCACCAATGTATGCGATGTACATATTTAGATATCGAGATCACAAGCGCTTGAAACTCAAGAATCTCTGGCTATATGCGGGACCTCATATTGAAAAACTAATATATGTCCACTAGTAAAGTCAAAACGCTCATAAGACTTAACACATGTAGGTCAAACTAGATCGGACACAAAAAAAAAAGAATGTGATGAGGTCAACAGAAATGAAATCATTGAGAATTATAAGAGGAGTGAGCCTGAGAGATCAAATAAGAAGCAAAACTATAAGAGAAGATCTGACAATTCAGGATATAGTGCGATTCACGAGATCGATACGACGATATTGGACGTCGTCAGAATGATAGAAGATCGATGGACTAAATGCACCAAGCATGATAAACCAACTTCAAAAAGACCTCCCAGGTGACATCCTAAAAGACGATACGGAAATCAGACACCTATTTCTCAAGAAACTGATCAGTAGAAGAAACAAGATTAAGTTTTAAGTGAAGGGAAAGGAGAAGAAGGCCCTTAGGATCAATATGAGCTGAATACTTTGGAATATAGTTTCTTTTGAAAACTAGTCATCCATACTAAATTGAATAACGAAAATAGGTGAATTGGAATACAATGAGATATGATTACTAGATTATGGAGTTTTTAATGGGGTGGTTCCACGTATTTAAGCTCCACTCCTTTTTTTAAACAAACTATTTGGCGAGTAGATGAAAATTCGGGTACAGATACGGTTGCATTAGCCTCTAATCGCAAATTGTCTTATAAATAAATTCACCAAGTTACAAGAAAATCTATAACACCATCTGTGGGTTTGTAATAGGGACTTGATGTTATGGGGTGGATCCGGATAATAGTCGAAGATCAATTTTATCTTGGGTGTCGAAGAAAGGGGAATGAGAACGATGATTGTCGCAATAATCGGTCTTGTGGGTGATTAAGACGTCTAAGAATGGATCAGATTTTACTCAAGGACATTGTTAGACGTTACCCAAGTTACTCCGATTATCTATTCCTTACAAATATATCCAGATATCTTAACTGATAGATATTTTAGAAACAAATAAGGTGAGAAAAGGGTTTTGAATTTGATCTTTTCTCTTCTTTATTCAACTGATCTTCTGGAATTTAATGTGTATGTGAACCTCCGACAGATTCAAGCGACCGACTTTATCAATGCATTACATTAACCACATAAAAATAAAAACTAGTGAAGGGCTGATTACATACGCTCACATATATAGGATTCCTATTTACATAATAATTTGCCACTTGTTATCTAATTCTGACAGATACCCAAGAACCGCCTTTAAATCTAAGATAGAAAAACAATCACTATATGCACTATTAGAGCAAAAAATAGTTATAGTAAAAATGTAAGGACTATTTAATTCTAATTGAGCAAAAAACAGAAAAAATTTGGTGGCAAGTGCATTTATCAAGACAAATAGATTAGCCAAACTGATAGATGGAAAACCTTTTTGGTGTGAATATTAATGATGTTTAAGTTCACTTGAATTTTTGATTAACAAATCTAATATTGAAAAAGTTATGTTCAATACTAATTGGCACGAACTGTGTAAATAGCATCCTCAGAGAATCAGACATAAAATCAAATTCATTGGATGTATTAACTTCATATTCGTATAAAATTTCAATACAATATTGCCAGTAGTTGCGGCAAAATCGTAAAAAACGCCAAATATTCTCAATTTCCTATCTATCTTAAAGAAGAGATCACCTTTTTTGAAACACTATGTAAATTGACATAAATTTCAATTCGAATTGTACAAAAATGTTAATTTGAAATATAATTGTTCTGTTTTAAATATTTAGTACTGCATTATTTGAAGGAGCTTAACAAATTACAATAACGAGAGATTCTTCGATGTCTTTTTGTATAATTTGACTATTTATTTTTTAGAAATAGTCATTGATTACAGAAAACAGTCTTCAAGGTTAACGCAGCTTGATATAAATGTTACGAGAAGTTCAACGGTTAAATGGACGCAATAATATGAGCGCAAAATCATAAGGACCATTGAAATGAATTAAAAATTCAAGTCTTTGTCACTCAATTTACAGCTCCTCCTCGTCTTCTTTAACCCGAAGAAGTTCCGAAAGAAAATATCTTTCCAAGATTAACTCTCGCCTTCCGATAGCTACAGCCTCGAAACTCATTACGATTCACAACCAATCATTAAGTGATTTTAATGATGATACTAATTACAATAAAATATCCATACAAAAATAGTAGAGTTGAATATAGCTTTCTGATTATGTTTATTTTGGCCAATGTTGTACATACATTTCCGGGTTGATCGAAAAAGGCGAGAGGGCGGAGATAAACCCAAATAAGTTTACCTTTAGGGGATGGAATGGACAGGCGCCAGAGCATCACGACGGTGAACATCGCGACGCGCCCGAAGCTGGATCCTTTAGACTCTTTCCATATCGAGTTTAGTAATGTGAGTGACGTCGTGGTGTTAGGAAGGGCCTCAATCCTCATCCTGATAGATCAAAATATACCAACACGAGGTTCACAAATAGCATGTAAGTCAACTCTCTCATATATACATTTTATTTTATAATAAATACTTCAAATAACTTCTAGTGATGTTCATCATAAATTATATAATATCATGAGGGCATTTCGTATTTTTTTATTTGAAAGAATTTTAATATTAATTGATATCAATTAATTCTTCTAAGAACTTATGAATAACGTTATGAAAATTATAATAGTTTATAGCTCATGGGATATAAGAAATAAAATATTTGTCCAGTCTATACACAACTCTTTTTCATACAGAATGGAATAGAAGTGAATTCGTGTTTGTTTTAACTATACAAATTACCTATAACACATGTCTGATGTATTTAGCGTAAAATTTAGTGAAAAAGCTTTGAAATCATCAAGTTATTTGATAATCAATTACGTTAGATATAAAAAAATACTCTGGACAATGATTTATTACGTTCGTTCAACTTAAAATGATGAGAAGTTTACTTAGGAAAATATTCAATATATATGAATGGATACATTTTATTATATATCAAGTTTATTTTGATGAGGAAGCCATTCGTGTCAATATTGACACATAGTGAAACTACAAGGGTTGCTACTTGAGTTTTAAGATAGACAATTTATAATTGGCTTCAGCTTCATGGTTTTTCGAAATATTCTCCATTCAGATCAATGGAGAATGATCTGCATGCGTTTGAGCCATTTATCGAAGCACTTTTTCCATTCCGAATGAGGTACCTCAAAAACATGTGATTCGAATTCATTAACCGCTTCTTCAGGTGTAGAAACCTTAATCTCGCAATTTATTTTTGATCTGCGGAACATCTTTATGTGCCAGGTGATTAATCGATTCGATGCTTTGAATGTTCAAAACCGTTTTTGTTTGAACTGATGTGTGAGAGCTCGCATTGTATTGGTGGAGAATGATTCGTCTTCTGCGATTGGTTCCTCTTTTTTTTCGAAAACTTCTAGCAAACAAATCCTGATGTACCATTCAGTATTGACAGTTCTATGTTGCTCTGAGGAAACATTTCCCAATTGTTTCCGAAAAAACAGGCTACGAAGTGCTTCGTGCGTGAACAACATTTGTTGTTAAAACGATGGTTATTGGTTATTGGAATTTATTCGAC
Organism: Diorhabda carinulata; assembly: GCF_026250575.1. Classification (NCBI taxonomy): domain Eukaryota; kingdom Metazoa; phylum Arthropoda; class Insecta; order Coleoptera; family Chrysomelidae; genus Diorhabda; species Diorhabda carinulata. The sequence continues at coordinate 6,146,687 of NC_079464.1, read as the reverse complement.
AGCTAAATGCTTATGCAATATTAAATGAATACAGATAGCGATTTAGTTCCATTTTTCAACCAAAATGAACGTTTCAAGTATCTGTAAACAACTCAAATAGCACTTATATGACAACAAGTTTGGAATAAGTTCACTATTAAAAAAATCAAACTTGATTATTTGACATATTCACATCGTTGTTGCCATATTTCAAAACTTAAGTAGCAACCCTCGTATATGACCTTCATAAGCTTCATACATTGATAATTTCTAAAAAGTGTACAGTGCGTTATTTTTGATATACATTGAACCAAATCTTGTATAACAATAATTAGTAATTAGTCTTCTTTTGATTCATAGTATATACAAATGTCTAGAACTAAGGATATTGCATCAATTACTAAAAAAAAAATTCGGATTGTTTACATAATTATATACTTAATTGTCCGCATATCTTCAAAGTAATCAAACTAACAGGTTTTCACGTATACACAATCGATTCAGGAATAATTTATTTATAAATTTTACAATTTTCACGAGCTCCCTGATCACATTTATTCATTAAATCTTAACTGTTCATTGATTTCTAAATTGAATGGTTGAATTGGATATATCGGAGAAGTAACTTACTAAGTAACAAAAAAAAACAAACACCCAGTACATATTATATCTGTGTTTTCAAGCGTTGTTTTACAAAAGTGTGGAATGAGATAACCGCATATTATTCCAGTAAAGTAGAATTAGTTCTTCGGGAAACTAGACTGTCTTTTCCAAAAGTATATACTGTTGTCAAATTTTATTAGATATGGTACCTAGAAGTAGGAATAAAAAGAACCAGAGGTACAGAATAACATAAGGACAAGATCTAATAAACATATCCCAACGACAAAGACCAGAGTAGTGGCTTAGAACTATTTAGACAAGCTTTATATTGGGATGATACAAATTGAAGGTCGTAACCTAATAGAAGATACTTCAAATCCAAAATTTTCAGTAGTATAACATTCAGAAATCTCTACATAACCAGATAAAGCTTGAACTACTTCCACCAAGGTCAAATTTACCTTGCACTTCGAACCCTAAGATCCAAGATTCGTTCCCAATTGCACATGTTTGAGACTTAATCAGTAGGTTAGATAAATAGTTCTGATAAGGAATGAGATACTTTGAGGGTATTGAGTAATATATAAGAAAACATGGCGCTTTAAGCTATTATGGAAATTAAAATTCTTATACTGATACTTCAAAATCGCATCATTATTTTTTATTGCTGTTGAGAGAGTGCTTGGAGGAATTTCATACTTTGTACTATAAGTTTCTTCTGTTTCCCTTTGAAATGTTAATTTTAACTGCTACACTTAAAGCCTTTCATTTAGACATCGCGAATGCTCTGTTCTCAATGCGTCTATACTGAGAAATCAGAGCCACCGACGAGCCCAGCCAGTACTGTCAATGTGGGAATTCGTAGCCACCAGCTGTGACAAACATTAGCTCGCCGATAACTGGTGGGTTCTTTTATGGTGACTCCTTTTGTCCACTGTAATTTTAATAATAAAAATTACTTTTTCCTCAGAGCATTTTAATTCGTTATATTGAAGAATTTCTTGGTTATTTTTCGTTATATAGAAGTTCGTTTCGTAGAGGTTTACACAATTTTATTTTATATAGAAAATTTTGGTTCATTTCCATTAATCAACTTGATAATAATGCTTCTTGTTAGTTTTTATCTATGTAAAACTAAACCTCAACATCTTGTTCAACCAAAAAATTCGTTTCAAATCATTTCCAAGGTAGTTAATAATATATTCTTTGATATTGGAAAATGTCTGAAATCATTCTTTGCTTCGTATGTGAAAGTTGAGTGAAGATGAGAGAAAGTTACTAAAATATTTTATTGTGTTACCTCTTTCAGGATATTTACCAAAATTTCATGATTTTACATATCACAATAGTTTTATAAATCTCTTCCTACAAATTCAGCAAGAACAAATTTATGATTAAACATAATTTGAAAAGTTTCCGTCGTTTTTGTTTTTAATTTACTGTTGAAATGATAATTACGTTCAACTATGAGCTTGTTGAATCATATTATCTCAATATTTATACCGACTTTTTACTTTAATGCAGAAAAATATTTGTTTCAATTAAACTCCGTATAATTTTATAATCCCTTCCAGTTGAAATGGGATAAGGAACTGGAATAATGAGGGAAATTATAAATAATAATTAAAGCTTCATTTACGTTGGAAATAATAGCAAAAGAAAAATTATTTTGTCGAGTCACGAAGTTTTGTTATCAGTAATTTCATGAATGATTAGATATTTTTTATTTCTTATAATATTACACTAGGTAATTTGAATTACTACTCTGTAAGATCTTAGTTAACAATATCATTAGATTTCTGATACATTTTTTATATCATTTATCTCGCACATCAACCTGTTTTTGATATTCATTTCACCAACTCGAAAGGTTTATTCCTCTTGAGTCTTCTCGGTATTCCTGGTGAATCAAGGAACTAGATTACCAACACAAGTGACCATAGTTTGGTCAACTGTATCCATCCAGGTTGTGTTTCGATTATATCCAGGTGTATCTTTAGTATTATGTTCTAAAATCTACTACTACTTTACTAGCACAGCCCCGTTATTGTAGAAAATTCGACCGAATGAGTCCCTTTTACAACTTTTTGCTAAGTTATCTTTATTTTAGGCCTTTGTTGATTCATAATTAAAACTTAAAACTGGAAAAAATTGACAATTAGACATATTTTGGTCCATCAATAATATTTCTGATTATTGAATATTGAAATAGTTCGAAATAGGTCAATTTTCAATCAGAAGAGGCTTGAAATCAAAATAATTCAGCAACTAAAATTATATACTTATAATAGACAAAGACCAATACCCTCTTTTAAATAAGAGCTAAGTATTTATTGATGAAGTTTGTTTTCTATAGATTCAAATATTTCAATCTTTAACTTTTATCCCATTTGTCTTTGGTTTTGTTTGAATCCTTTAGTTTGTTAATAGCTATTTTCTTTCTGCTGATATGGCAAAGGATAATTTTTTTAATTCATCATTCAAGATATGTACAAGAGGTGTAGGTAGGAGAGGTATCAACACACTTTATATCACTCCTGAATCAATTTTTCTTAAGGGTAAAGTAGACTTCTAACGGGTTCCAAGGTATCAGAAAACTGTATGAGCTAGTTAATCTTCCATATAGTTTTTAACCTCTTATATCCAGTTTTATCCAATGGCACCTCTCCAAAATATTCGAAAAACGGTACACAGTATCGAGTTTTATCAAGATGTATATTTTTAGTGTGAAATTAAACGATGTCTATCCTAGAGACCTTTTTTAACACCCTGTGTGTAATCTTCTTTCAAGTTCTCAGTGTATTTCAGTTGAACGAAAAACTACTATTCGAAACAACGCAGTAGTCGTCGTGGACAATCGTTTCTTACTACAAGAGATCACTGTATATAGTCGCCTGTTTAAGTTGATTATCCAAGCTTGTTATTCGTACCATCTAATTCTGAGTTTACGTTATCAATTATCACAATCGTTTTTGAATTCTATTTTCGTTTTACTTATTTTTGGTTATTGTCAAATTTCAGAAATTTAAATCATATCTATAGCAATTTGCGTTTCACGTTAAAACTTGTAAAATCAGCATGGAAATCTCTCTCTTAGACTTCAAAAGTCTATCCTTCCAAGAAAAATTGGAGATGGAGAAGTTATTACCAACAAAAATTAGACTTTCATTATAGAAAACAAATTTATTACTGAATGGAAAAAGTTTGTAAAAACTCCGTTATAGAGACGAGACGAATTGACAAAGTTTTCAAGCATTGTAATTAACAGAACCTTTTTCTAACTGCATGTTTTGCAAAAACATCTCAATTTTTAATCATTGACATCCGAAATATGAACATTAAGAGTAACTCCGATCCGTAAGCTACGAATATCATGAAAATTGAAATTGACACGTTCATTATAATGTCAGTCTTCTAAAAATTTTATAGAAATAATATCCAAACATAGAAATAGTGATTTATTTTCAATATCACTTTCTATAAAATGACCATGAGATCCTTTAAGTTCATAGTCCAGGAGCTATCAATCTTCAAAACCTCCTCACCACAGCTTTGAAAGTTGTTGATGAAAAAGCTTACATATAGACGAATAAGATTGATTGGCGTGGTTTAGATAATCAGAGATTATTATTTTCATTCTTTCTTGCTAACCTACTGATAATTCACCTTTTCTAGCTGTGATTTTGGCTATTTTACGTGCATTTTGTCTTGCTACTTTCATTACATTACTTATATATAATAATAACTACTTCGTTCTCTTTTATAAAAACTTTTTATCGAAAGCCTTTGTTTTCATTCCAATCATTTTTAATCGGCTCGCTCTATTTTGTACCCTTTTTCTCTCTTCTAATTTCTCCAAAAAAAGTTCATAATTGTATCCATTTTCATTTCTTACTATTCTCGTGATCGCATACTTTCCTTATGCTCCTTTTTTCTATCCTTCTTGGATTGTTAGCGACCATCATTTGATAGACTTCTCTATTTTGCGCTACATGAATTATATTCGACGCTTTTAGTATTTCGCACCATTAGCTTAGGTTTTACAGCCAAGATTTTTTTTTCTACCTAACCCTCTCCTACCTGCTATCTTGCCTTCCACGATAAGCTGTAGCAAACCTTATTTTTCATTCCGAAATATATGGCCTAGATAGGACGCTTTTCTTTTCTTAATAGCTATAAGCAATTCTAAATCTTTTCAATTCTAATCTTAATCTCTAGATCATAATTTATTGTATATCCCAAGTATTTGAAGCGTTGTACTCTTTCAATGGGATCAGTTTCTGTATTCAGATCTACATTTTGTATTTTTCTCTTACTTATCACGATAAATTTGGTTTTATTTCTGTTGATATTGAGACCAGCTTTGTCGCCTATTGCAGTTACTCTATAGAGTATAAAAGTATCATCCGCGTAGCGGAGATGGTACACCGTTAATTTTGATGCCCTTATAACATTCTTCCGGTGCCTCTACAAATATTTGCTCTGCGCACAAGTTGAACAGCAACGGCGTTAGAATGCAACGCTCTCTAACTTCCCTTGCAACGCTTGTCTTGACTTTTTATAATCTGAATATCCTTGATGTCGAGTCCTGAACGATATAATAGTTCGTCGTGGTGTCAAAGAATTTCTCGTAATAGGTAAAGCAAGCATAAACATCTTTTTGTTGATCCTGGCATTTTTTAATCAACACCTTCATCGCAAATAGGGGCTCCCGTGTCCCAGAGCAGCATATAAATCCAAATCCAAACTGTGTATGACCTATACGCTCCTCTAACTTTGCTTTTATTCTGGAATGAATAATTCTTAAGAATAACTTCAGGGTGTGGCTCATTAAGCTGATCAGGCCATATCCGTTACACTTTTTGAAATTTGCTTTTTGGGGAGTGTTATAAACGTAGAATTCAACCAGTCGGATAGAAATTGACCGGTATCATATTAAACAGATTAAACACAATATTCAGATTGTCCTCATTGATAACTTTTGAAAATTCAATTGGTATTTCTGTTGCTTTTCCATCCTTTGTTTGTTCTATGGCTTTTATCTATCCAATTTTCAAAAATTTAAGAACAGTTGATAATTATAAACAGAGTGTAGTAAATAGATACCGAGAATTTATCAAGAAAAATAGACAACAAAAAATGTTGTTAGCTCTATGGAAATAGTTTCTTGTTCTCTGACGTGTCGACACGAGTTGTTTTAAATCGAGGGAAGTAGAAGAAATGCCAGTAAGCATTATTGTATGAAGCTTCAACCACTCTGTATTATAGTTATTATTAACACGTTCACATTAACATTTATTTGTAAGAAAATTTTTTACATAGCTTTAACAACAGAACTTATTATATATCTCATTTCTTCCATTCGCTCAGTAGTCGGTTCGTCGGACAGCGTTGCCAGTTTTCATGAGTTTTGAATTAATTCTGGCGTGAACATACTCCCCGCGTTGAAAGCATAAGGATGGCTTTCAAAGGTCAACTGGAAGGGGGCAGATTTTTTGAAAGCTTCTTTTGATGATTTCTCCAGAGGGAGTTCTTATAGAAGCGACCCTAGCGATACCGTCAGGGCCTCTATGGAGCTTGCTGATTCTACCTAATAACCACTGAGTGGGCATAGTGTTCTCGCCTTTCACTAAAACGAGAGAATCTTCTACTAGATGGCCTTGGTTGGACTTCCATTTGGTGCGTCTTTGGAGCTCCGCAATGTACTCAGATTTCCATCTGTTCCAGAAGTGCTGTGCTAATTGTTGTACGAGCTGAAATCTGGAAAGTCGATTCATTTTTATGTCGGTGACATCTTGATCAGGTGCTGCAATTATTGGTCTTCCAATCAAGAAGTGAGCTGGGGTAAGAGGTCCAAAATCGTTGGGATCAGAGCTCAGTGGGCATAAAGGACGCGAATTCAAAATCGCCTCGATTTGTGCGAGAACTGTGGCAAATTCTTCAAATGATAAATAAACTTGGGTCAAAACGCGCCTTAAATGATGCTTTACGCTTTTGACAGCTGCTTCCCACAAACCTCCGAAATGAGGAGAGTAGGGTGGTATAAACCTCCACTCTATATTCTGAGAGCTACATTTCTCGATTATAGTGTTGCTGCCATGTTTTAGAAAATCCTTTAGCTCTCGCTGTGCCCCGACGAAGCTTGTTCCATTGTCGGACAATATTTTTGATGGTTTGCCTCGTCTAGAGACAAAACGATATAGCGCTTGAATAAATGATTCTGAAGAAAGGCTAGAAATCAATTCCAAATGGACTGCTTTAGTTGATAAACAAATAAATACGCCAATATAACATTTACTTAAACGACAACCTCTACCTTTCTTATCGTTAATCATAAATGGCCCCGCGTAATCAACTCCCACTATTGAAAATGCACTAGAAGGATTAGTTCTATCGCGCGGTAAGTTGGCCATAATTGGCTGTATGGTTTTAGCATTGAATTTGAAGCATTTCACACAATTCTTAACAGTCTTTCGTGCAAGATTTCTACCGGATATAACCCAGTAATTTTCTCTTATAGTGCTTAAGAGCAGCTGAGGGCCGCCATGCAATAGGCGTTCATGTTCTTGTAAAAATAGTAGCTTTGAAAAATGATGCTTTGAATTGATCAAAATTGGATGCCTTTTGTCAAAGGAGTAATTTGAATGTTTTAGTCGCCCTCCTACGCGTAGCAAACCATCGGGTTCTAGAAAGGGACTAAGACTTAATAGATTACTATGGGAGCTCAAAGGCTTGTTATTTTTCAATGTTTCAATTTCGGTAGAATACGATTGAGATTGACAAATTCGAATGAGACATTTTAGAGAATCACTTAACTCCTGTACTGTAAGAGAACCGCCTCTTCTGCGATTTCTCTGAAGACAATTATCCTTAAATCGTAAAATGTATGCCATTGTTCGTTGCATTCTTGAGAAATTTGAGAAACGTTCAAAGGGAAAACTCAGAGTAGGGGGCGCAACATTGGTCAGAAGACTGGATTTAAGTTCAGGTAAATCATGAACCACCTCCAGCTTGTCATTGGGCCAAAAACTTGGGTCCTTAGCTAGCCAAGTAGGGCCGCGCCACCACAAATCAGAGTTTAAAATTTGACTAGGATATATTCCCCTTGAAGCAATATCTGCTGGATTATCGTGGGTGGGGATGTGCCTCCAATCGGCGTGTTTAGTGAGAGACTGAATTTCTGCCACTCTATGGGCCGTGAATGTTTTTAGCAGATTCGGGCTTGTGCGTACCCAAGCTAGAGTTATAGTTGAGTCCGACCAAAGTGTGAAAGATTTGAATTGAATTTTTAAAGCAGTTTTAGCTTTATCTGTTAGGCGGGCTAGAAGCAATGCTGCGCATAATTCCAACCGCGGGATTGGTATTGTTTTTATAGGTGCCACCTTTGCTTTGGCGCATAACAGGGATACATGAACCTTTTGATCGGAATCAATACTTCTCAAATAAACACAGGCTCCGTAAGCCTTTTCCGAAGCGTCAGCGAAACCATGCAGTTGTAATTCAACAGCATTCTTGCAAATAGCTTGTCTGTTTAACTCAAGATCGTTCAAAATAAGAAGCTCCTTCTCCAACCTTACCCAATTTTCAGATATAGCTTTTGGAATAGCGTCATCCCAGGCTAATTTATTTTCCCATAATTTTTGCATTATCATTTTTGCGATAATAGTACATGGGCTTAGTAAACCAAGGATGTCGAATATTTTTGATATAGTAGATAAAATTGTGCGTTTTGTGACCTTTGTACCTATAGGATTGGTATGAATTTTATATTGAAGCTTATCGTTATTGCAAACCCATATCAAGCCTAATGTTTTTATTTTGCCATCATGCGCAAATTCTAGTATATCGGATTTTAAATCATTTGAACTTATATTTTTGAGCGCGTTGGTGTCGTTAGAGCACCATTTTCGGAGTGCGAAACATCCCGATTTAAGAGTGTCACTTATCGCTTTACATATGTATTGCGCATGCTCAAGTGTAGGTGCACCTGTTAACAGGTCATCTACATAAAAGTCGTGCTTAATGATTTCGGCTATTTCCGAGTTCATTTCTTGAATATCCTCAGCGAGTTTAGCTAAACAGCGTATTGCAAGATAACTGGCAGAGGCTTGCCCGTATGTAACGGTATTTAGCTGGTAGACTTCCAGGTTATCACTCGGATTTTCGCGCCATACAATTTTTTGCAAATGCCTTTGCTCGGGCGTTATTGAAATTTGCCGGTACATTTTAACTATGTCTGCCGAAACTACATAGTTATATTTCCTAAACCTTAAGACTATTGATAGTAAATCGTCTTGTAAAACGGGTCCAATGACTTGAATATTGTTGAAGGATAGACCGTTGCTAGAGGGCGCTGATGCATCGAAAACTACCCGTAGTTTTGTGGTCAAACTCTCTTCTCTCAAAACTCCGTGATGCGGCATGAAATATTCGAAGCTTGAATCATTGCCGTTACAAATTGTCATATGGCCTAGCTCTTTATACTCGTTCATAAATTGTATATATCTGCTGTGCAGCATTGGATCTCTCCTGAATTTTCGTTCTAATGCATAGAAACGTTTTTCGGCTTGAGCTTTTGACTCACCTAAACTAGAAGGTTGTTGCTTCAAAGGTATAGTGACTGTAAAACGTCCGTTCGCGTCTCTGGTAGTAGTTTTGATGAAATTGTCCTCGCAAAATGGTTCATCTGGAGAAAGTTGTCGCGTGCTAGATATTTCCTCGATTTCCCAAAATTTGGCTATTGAATTTAATAATTCCTGGTTTATACTTAAATTACAAGAAGCCTTTTCAACGTTGTTAGTACTTATTTGCCCAGATACAACCCAACCTAGCACTGTATCAATTAATAGCGGCATATTTTTTCCTAACGAAATTTTGTTATTGCTTAAAATTGTCCAAAATAGGTCCGCGCCAATGAGCATGTCTACTGGTCCGGGAATGTTGAATTGTGGATCAGCTAGCTTTAGATCACCTGGAATCGCCCAAGATTGCGTGTTGATTCGACAACACGGCATCACACTTGTAATCTCTTTTAGAATATAACAATTGCCATGCGCTTTAAAATTGGTATGTATAGATTTAAATGAAACCTTACACCTTTTACTGACCTTTGAAATATTGTTTGAAATTCCGAAAATTGAAAGATCTGTTTTATGTGTCGCAATATTCAAACGCTTTTGCAAATCCTCCGTTATAAAGGAAGTTTGAGAACCACAATCTAATAACGCTCTTGCTTTGTGAAAATTATTGAAATTGTCTGAAATGAGTAAACAGGCGGTAGATAATAGCACCTGCCCCGCCGCTGGTACCACTACGCCACTGCTTAGTGCTGCGGAACTTGAGCTCGCGTTGTCCGCTATCTCGAGTTTTTCATGCAAAATTGTATTGTGCCAAGCTTTACACACTTTGCAAGGCCCTAATTTACACTGTTTGACAGAGTGACCCGAACGCAAACAGTTATGGCAAAGATTTGATTTTTTGACAAAATCTTTTTTTTGTGTTATTGTTAATCCGAGAAACTCTGCACAACGATATATTGAATGCTCTTTCTTGCAATAGGAGCATGTATATGTACTTGAGGTCAATGACCTTACTCTACTTTGTTTATTGAATTTATTTTCCTCATTACTAAATTTTGAATCTGATTTATTTAAACTGAGACTGTTCTTTGATTCTAACATATTAAGAAAATTGGAACGTTTTTGTAAAAATTGTAGGAATTTATCTAACTTTGGCAATTCTTCCTGATCTCTATTTTCCCTTTCCCATTCAAGGTTTGAGCTAGTATCTAATTTATTAGTAATCCAAAAAATTAGTAGAGGATCCCAATTAGTTATATTTTGCCCCAATTGTTCAATAGATCCCAAATGTTTGTGAATATCGTCAGCTAAATTTTGTAGTTTTTCAGCTGTCGGTTTTTGTATATTTTCTAATGAAAAAATAGCTCTAATATGTTCATATATTAATTTTTTAGTATTGTCAAATCTTTTTGAAATTGTGGCCCATGCCACTTCATAATTGTCGGCCGTATATTTGATTTTGGAAATGGACGCCGCTGCTGTTCCTCCTAGTGCACTTCGCAAGTAATAAAATTTTTGAATATTATCTAATTTTTTACTATCATGAATAAGGCATTTATATGTGTCCCTGAATTCTAACCAATCTTCAAAGTTTCCACTGAATTTAGGAAGTGATATATCCGGAAGCTTTATACCCTCGTTTTTACAACAAGCTTTGTCTGAAATCACGCTAAGATTTGTATCATTATCGTGATTATTGTAGCTTTGTAAAATGTTTTTAGCAACAGCGATTGCATCATAATATGAATTTTCAAATCTCTCTCGTTCGATTAATTGCTCATCTAAATTTATATCATCCTGTAACTCTATTTCTAATTGATATGATTTGAATTCGTCAAGATAATTTTCGGCATCACGTAACCTATCTTTTAATTTTGTAACTTCTGTTTGGCTTAAATTAGATATAGTTGCAAATTCATTTACCGCTTTTGTGAAAATAGTTAACTGAGCTTTAATTACACCTCTTTTCTTTATTAGTTTGCCAAGTTCTGCCATTTTATATTGTCAAATTGTTCAAGCACAAACAGAGAAGCTTTGAAATCGCAAATGGAAAGAAAAATTCGGAAATAAATAATTTGGAACAAACTCACTCTGATTTCGGTCGAACTGCCTGATTCTTGCAATTGAACTAGTCGGCCAGTTGAGTTGATGTCTGGTCGCCGTGATATTGTATCGACTACTTGTTTGGTCGATCACTTTGCACTCGTTGATAGTTGCTTGCAGCACGTGGTAAATTGTTTTTGGGTTATAGTTGTTAATAATATATTGTTTATTGCGAATTTTCACTGGTTTTGTTTATAATCCGGCTCGAAGGACCATTTTTTGTATTATAGTTATTATTAACACGTTCACATTAACATTTATTTGTAAGAAAATTTTTTACATAGCTTTAACAACAGAACTTATTATATATCTCATTTCTTCCATTCGCTCAGTAGTCGGTTCGTCGGACAGCGTTGCCAGTTTTCATGAGTTTTGAATTAATTCTGGCGTGAACACACTCCATGGCACTAAACTAGGACTATTTAGTAATTTTTTGATAAACAGATTTATGTTAACCAACGATATTGATTAAAACAATGAACATTTCCTTCAGTGAGGTTTGTTCGATATTTCTGATCTATTACGGATCTGGGGGCTATAATTAATGATCCTGGTACATTTCTAGTAACTATCTGACAAATCCAGCTCCTGTTTTGAAAGTTCCTTCACGTGGAGCGTATTTTACTCACTCATAAACGTCTTGGTGTTTTAACTCCACATCAAACCAATTGTTCAGAGTAGCTGTGAATAAAATACAAATAGTCATGATGGTCGCTAATTTTCGTCCGAAGATGGCACTTTAAGAAGAAGATAAACCTCTTGAAGGATTTACGAGGGTCATTCGTCGGATTTGATTGGAAATCAATCATATTCATGACCCTTCAAAACATTTATCGAGGAAAATGGAGCCAAAACAGAACCCAAACGTGCCAAACTTCATACTTGTAGTAAAACTTAAAAATGAGCTCATATTGACTTTGAACTTGTTTGTGTAAATCACCTCGTAGAAACAAATTAAGGGTAGTTCCTTATTTGAGAAGAATATAGGGAATATACTCTATTTCCAAATTTATTACAACGTATTCTATCTATACTGAGAATATAAAAAACAATATTTGTTTTAGTACAAGCTTTTTCTTTCGTAGCAACCTCTTGAATTATTTCTTTACTCCAGGTTTAATATTCTGGCATACCATTCGTAATAATTGGCTAGTATATTGTCATCTTATGGCTAATTTAAAAACCCAGCATTAATCTTTTACTTGTCCGTTATATAGAAACCAGAAACTTTGAAAAGTAACCAGATAAGTTTTCAGTTGGGTGAAACATTGTGGAAGTTTTAGCAGACTCAGGTAGTTAACAATTATTTCGTGCTTTTCGGAGTTTCTCTTGCTTGGAAAACTTTTCATGGTATTTACTTCAGGTAAATGAAAAAAGAAAGATTGACTTTAAATGTAATACGAGGGCTGCTACAAAAGTTTTAAGACAGACCAACGAAAACAAATATTTATATTTGGATACCTCCAAAATATGTGATTTCAATCAACCGCTTCTTAAGGTGTAGAAAAATGTTAAACTCGCAATTTATTTTTGATCTGCGAGAATAACAAGAAATCATTGGATGTCAAACAAGGGATGTACGGTAGATGACCCATCAATTCGATGTTGTCACTGTTCAAAAATGTTTTTGTTTGAACTGATGTGTGAGAGCTCGCGTTGCCGTTGTGGAGAATTATTCGTCTTCTGCAATTAATTTTCTTTATTTTTCCAAACATATTTAGCAAACTAATGCTAAAAAATGTCAAACTTAATGATAGCAATGTCAGATTCGATATATTCACAACGGTGTTGCCATATCTCGTGACCATTCTTTCAACCTGGAGCTAGAAAGAACTACTATGCTCTCTTTGCATTAAGTTGTAGCTTTAAAAAATTTTTAAAAGGCTTTGGACTCAAAATGTGGCGAATAAAAATATTTAAGCCGACTCAAGCTTAAAGAGAGCAATTTTCATTGGACCTTATTATCGAAAATTGATTTGCTGCTGTGATTTCTAAGAAAATCTGATTCAACAGATATGTGAAGCTTGGAAATAAATTGTGAAAGTAATTGAAAGTTTTTCAGAAAACATAGAAGAGCTTTTTCAATTTTAACATGGATTAATAAGGAGAAAGATTCCATCAAGACATTAGAGCTCTGAGAACTCGATGTCAAAGTTATTGTAAACCAGCAATGATAGGTAACTACTGCCATTTTATTAAGAAAGTGAATTTAACGTCATTTCATTATATTTAATTCATGTTTATGTATATATATCATCAATTATAATAGCAGTACGTAATAAATTAATGAAAATAGCTACTCAAATATTATTTGTGGTAAAAATATTCTTGGAGTCAAGACGAAATATCTTTTTTCATTTTAACCGAATGCATTTTAAAAAAGAACAATTCAATGTTATCTCAAGACAAAATTATTATGATACCTCTCTTCTCCCGAGTTTCCCGCAAATATTCGGGTTATATTTCGTTAATTACTGTCTTGGATAACTAGATTTTGAAGCGACGAAGCTGAAATAGTCCATCGTCGCCGCATCTTGGTAATCAGATATTCGCCTGCCCCCCGGCATTTATTTTATAATTACGTTCAAATCCTCGTACCCCACTGCGTTTCAACCATTAGTACGGTTAGGGAAAATGACTAACGTAAATTAAATAATATGAAAGTTATGAGTCATGTTCACCCCAAAATATAACTAAAGCATGTAATTAAATCTTTAATGACTTCGATACGATTGCATATTATTCGTTTCAACTCGATTTTAACCGGGATGGAAGAGCTGAAAACAATTTTTTGTGCTCTCCAAAGTTATCATATTGCAATTTATGTTTTCAGAATATTGAGCATAGATTCTGGAGCTCTGTTACTTTCCCAATTTATTCTCAATTCATGAGGTGATAGAATAGCTCAAGTTTCTTAAATATACAATTTAAAATTGTGGATATATAGTAGGAAATTTGAGCCTTCTTTCAGCAGCTCTTTGTTGTGTCGTAAGATGTAATACAAGCATAGCAGGGTGAGCACTTACTGTTTCTTGTATTTATTTCAAGGTTATAATATATTTATTTATGGGTGATTCCGTTCTAACTGTGATATTCAATGTCCTGTATTGTTTTTTTGTACTAGTCATTAATTAATAATCAATTAATAAAAATTTTGTGTTAATTGAATAATTCTTAAGATATTTAAACATTATTTTTATACAATATAACTTGCCACTTAAAGAAAACTTATACTACATCACTTGAATGTCAGTACCGTGTCATGTCCATTCCTAGAATTTACCGATAAATTATTAATTTTTTTTGTCGTAACAAATGATTTAAACTAATTACCTTATAAATTCTAATGTTTATGATCAAACTGAGGAAAATTGATGCACTTGTTGTTTAATATCTTAAGTTACCATGTCAGTACCGTGGATAAATGAGTCAGTACCGTGGAACTCAAAATCCGACATTTGTGTCTTGCTCGTGATACTTTGAAGTTGTAGTAAATTCCTCTTAGAGTTTTATTTTTACAGTAAAATAGATGAATAATCACCCTTATATATTTCACATACAATATTTCAAGATTTAAATCAAAGTATCATGATAAAAATCAATTAACAATGGATATCTTCTCTCTACCGATGAGACCACTTCCAATCGTTGATAAGTGTGAAAATAAGATATTAAATAGGTTAAATCCAATATGAACCTGATTTTTCAAATAGAGGCGTGTGTGTCGTGGCTGCACTGGATGTTATACTGGTTTGTTAAGGAGCGTAGAGAATAGCTGGTATCGCATAACATCTCTTTTCAGTGTATCTACGAGAATGGTCCCAGAAATACCTGGCCTAACAAAGAAAACAAACTACCAACATTACGTCTTCATTGTTGAAAAATCTTTGCACAAACACCCCTTTTTAAGTCTGGTGGATTGTCTTGATGAAGCTATACATTCTTCTTAGTTGATTTTTCCGATTAAAAGCTGCAATAAGTTGGTTGTTAATATTATTTCCTTTTTTAAGATGAAAGTCGATGAAAATTATCCCACGCATATCACAAAAAAATCGTCGACATGATCTTTCCCATAGATGGAGCGGTCTTTGCCTTTTCAGTCCGTTCTTTCATCAATGGTTATGAAAAGATGCAAAAATTCTGTGAAACATCACCAAACACTCGAAGGAAACATCTTCAGAATGCTGTTTTTGTTCCATTGTGAGCAAACGCGGCACTCATCCTGCACATAGCGTTTCCATTTCCAAATTTTCAATTATTATGCGATGTACCGCATTTTTCGAAATGCCTACTATGTCTGCTATCTCGCGCACTTTCAGTCGACGGTCATCCAGTACCACTTTGTGGATTTCTGGTGTCGTCACCTCATTTGGTCGACCACTGCGATGCTGGTCCTGGCAGGTAGTACTTAATACCTATACTAAACTCTACTTCCTGATATTTTATTTTTAATAACAAAGCAGCAGTCTCACCCAGAATATTATCAAGTTCAGCTTTTATATATGTTGATCTAATGCCTTCCAAATAAAAGTATTGTATCACAAAACGATGACCAATTTTTTCCATGTTTACAAATTCACTGAAAACGTTCACTATTGAGGGTTGCCAAACAAATGTCAAACATCATGACGTATAGATTGTGTACTTCTAATTCATTGGTATTTTTTAAGCAACTACCACCATCTCTAGGTCAGGGCAGGTACATCTGGGACCATCCTCGATTTTCTTGGTAAAATATTCATGCATAAGAATGAATAACACCCCGTACAATGCCGTATTTCTAATTAGCTTTATCAAATAACACGAACTAAGTTCCCCCGTATAATTTTTATTAGACACTATACCTTCTATTAGTGTTCGTTGGATTTCATACAATAAATAAGGGGAGTACTTTATATTTGATAGAACATGCAATTAACGTGCGGTTGTTGTTGTGTGGGGACATATTGTTCATAATTAGATCATTCAATTTCGTTTGATGTATATGATTTAGTTAACTAGGTATATACCTAATGGAGAGTATGTGTATCAATACACTCCTATAAACATAATGTAATTTCAAAATTCATTTTGAAACTATCGTCGAAATTGTGCACTTAAGTGTTCAAAGGTAGAGAATTCGGGTCACAAACTTTATATTTTGTATATGACAATAATTGGTGATCAAAAAAACTTACAAATTAAAAATACTATGATAATGTTTTTCAAATTAATAAAATGATAAAAATTTCTTGTCATAAAAAAGTAAGTTCAGAATCCTGCGAGATTAACCAGTTAAATGTAAAAAAATGTGATGCAAGACAACTGCAGTAAGAGAAATTGTTGAAATAATTGATTACTAAGATGATTCATGATTTGGCGACAATCTCACCACATCGTGCGCTGTGGTCGATTCAATTGTCCACATTATATAATTACTTCGCTCTCTGCCAATAGGTAAATTTTATTTACTTGCTGTTTGACAGAAATAAATTAATTCATGCACTGAAATTAAAGACTTTCTTTGATACTTTGTGGTAGCACCAATTTCAAATGGACAAGTTTAGAAATTTTTATAGACAATTCCATTGTTATCTCGATGATTATGATAATGAACTTATATATCAAATGAACTTCTGAGTCACTAATAATTTTACTACAAGTATCTCATTTCGAATAATATATAGTAAAAATATAATTATGAAAAAATTCAATCCAACATATACAAACAAAAAAACAAACTGAAATTAAATTAGATGAAAATAGAATAGAGTTCAATGTCTCATTGAGAACAATAGAGCAACTAGAATTTACGCAAGAAATTAAAACGATTTGAAGTATTTAAGAAACAAATTTTTTGAACTAATTATAGAAAAAAAAATTTTAGAGAGAAATGTCAATCTTCTAGTAACCCCAATGATAAAAAATTATAAAATAAACTTGTTCATTATTTGAAAATTGAGCTACAAATATATATATATATATATATATATATATATATATATATATATATATATACAAGGCATATTTTTTAAGTAAGTACCGTTTTGCGATTCCGCCGCCGTAACCCCAAGGTCGGCGTTCCGCACATGCGCGTTGGTTACCTACATTTCTTGTCTTCGCACTGACGCCATTACAGTCTGATTCTTCATTGTGTACGTTTTTTACTGAGTGTTTAAGGTACCTCCGACAATCGTGAGTCCCGCCGATTGTGAAGTACGGGCTGTTATACGATTTCTTGGTGCTAAAGGCGTAAAACCGATCGATATTCATCGTGAGATCTGTGAAGTTTACAGACAAATCATTATGTGCATGATGAAGAACGGAGTGGGCGTCCTTCGGTCGTTAATGAAGATTTGGTGCAGAAAGTGGATGAAAAGGTGAGAGAAAATAGACGCTTTACAATTTCATCATTGGCGACTACTTTCCTCAATATTTTCGTAGTGTTTAGCTGAATAAGGGCATCGTTTTGCTGCATGACAATGCCCATCCACATGTGGCTACTCTGACCAAAGATCTCATCAAATCTTTTCAATGGGAAATTCTAGATCTTCTTCCTTACAGCCCTGATCTAGCGCCCAGCGACTACCATTTGTTCCTGCACTTGAAGAAACACCTGGGCGGTCAACGTCAACGTCAATAGTTGTGATACAGTGGTTCACTTGTCAGGCGGCAGAATTTTATGAGGAGGGTATTCAAAAACTGGTGCCACGTTATGACAAGTGCCTCAATATTCATGGTAGTTATGTAGAAAAGTAGATTAAGGTACAGGCTTTCATGTAAAAATAAAATTATTGCAAGATCTTTGCACTTTTTTTTTTAATTCCAAAACGGTACTTACTCAAAAAATATGCCTCGTATTATAACTTACAGACTTATGGACATTCAAGAACTCTTGAAATGACAGTCACACAAATCCCAGTTACTGGAAAAAAGAGGAAGGTCAAATAAGCTATAAAGAACATGTAAACATCGGTCCTCTTTATAGAAGGAATTTTGCAGCCTAACGAAATAGCAACAGAAAAAAGAGATAATGAAAGTAGTAGAAATAAGACTTTTTTACAAGCAGTTCCCTCCATGAAACTATGGACTATATCCTCACGGGTTTATTCAAGCGCTATCTCAATAAAGTTGGCTCAGTTAAGAGAACTATATTTTTTAAAAGAATTTAGTTATTGACGGAAATAAATTGGAAACTATCTATGTATTTCAAACTACAAATGATACCTTTATTTGCTTTTAATAGAAATATCGAATTTTTATTTATTTTTTTTTATATTGAGAGACGTATTTGGTAGCTGGTTCCACATGCTTCTAATTCTCCGAAGAAAATAGTCTCAATGATTGACGTCCTCGGCCTTTGCAGGCGAACTCGGTGCTCATGAACCACATAGGATTATCGAGTAGATCTTGCAAATACTGCTCAAGATGGAATTGGTCCTCTTTGGAGAAGGAACCTTCAACCTACCGAAATAGCAAGAGAGATAATTAAAGTAGAAGAAATCAGACTTTTTTCAAGCAGTCTCCCCCATAAAACTATGGACTATGTCCCCAAGCGCTATCTCAATGGAGTTAACTCAGCTATGAAAACTATATTTTTTAAAAGAATTTACCAATTGGCGGTAATAAAATGGAAACTATCATGTATTTCAAACTACAAATAATACCTTTATTCGTTTTTAATAAAAAATATCGAATTTTCACTTTCAATCATTTTTTCCATATGGAGAGACGTATTCGGTAGTTGGTTCCACATGCTTGTACTTCTCCAAAGAAAAGAGTCTCAATGAATTAACGTCCTTTGCAGACGAACTCGGTGCTCTTGAGCCACGTACGCCTGTCGAGTAGATCTTGCAAATACTGCTATAGATGGAATTGGACAGCTCTAAATAGCATCTGCGGTAGTGTCGGTAAAACAGAATCTTCTACGCTCTAATTTGTCCAAGTTCCCAATCGACTCGATTTATTACTGCTTCTATTAGTCTTGGCGTACCATAAAATAATATTTAGCAATCATGTGGTTCAATCAGAAACCTGAGATTCATTATGTTAAACTTTATCGCCCATAATTTGCAAACTTAGTAGACCATCTTCTATAGTTCATTTCTAAACATTTCCTGTTCATAATGAAGTTTTATTGATCTTTCTGTTTCTAATTTTGCTATTATTTGTTAGATACCATCTATTGAGTTGCATTCTTGAAATTGATGTTGTCAACACAGGTTAATGGAAGAGCAGATACTCCATCGTTTATTTTTCTCGAAAGTACCATTCATCAATTCCATCGGTTGTAGAAATGTTAGTGTCTTTTCGGCCGTATCTTCTTTCATTACAATTTTTGTTAAACTATCCCATCCACTGCAGGTACCCAGCAAAAGCTTACTTTACATGATTGTTGCGCTTAAGTTTTTAAAATTGTTTGGAGGATACAACACTCAGGCTTTAGTTGTCGGTCTTCTAGATATTTTGTTCTTTTGAATATGAATACAAAGACAGATATGTTGATTTTTTCTGAAACGTACTACAAGATATATTGGAGGGAATGAGGTTAATTACATGCCGTTAGGAAATCGAGGTGGTTATGAAAGAAAGGAAATTTGATTCTCCCGAAAGGAATCAATTTGGAATTCCTTGGTGAGGCATAGGTCAGTTGAATGGCAAAGAAATATTGGTTTATTAAGGTAATTGGTCGGAGAAACGTCCAGTAGGAATGCACACGGCGGGGTTGCTCCTATTACATTTTTTGTGTTCAAATTTTCTATAAATATTGAGATTTGATTCTTTTCTTTTGTATCTTCTTATTTTCATACTGTACTTGCTTCCATTTAGTGCTAATATACAATAAATTTTTTTTTCTTCTTCTTCACTGAAGAATAGTTGTTTTTCTCTCTCAACCATACAGCTGTAGAGCTTGAAGACAGGTTGACAGTTCTCTAATGGTTTTGCAAGTGTTGATTAGAACGGTGAGTGATCCTTAAAAACACTAAAAATTTTGTTTTAGGATATCCAATATTCAAAACCAACAGCATCATCCAGTTGGGAAATACTTTCAATATTATTTCATTGCTTGTTTTCATTTTGATATTTGCTAGTTATGATGAAAAATTTATAGGTACTTATCAGCATTCATGATAACCTTCACGAGGTGTGTATTTCCCTTTTCATCAGCTGGAATATTTTGAATAAATGGGACTCAAATATGAAAGGTACATGAAGCATCAATCTTACTCTCCAATGTATTAAATTAATATTTCGAAATAATTGAAAATCTTATTTAATGATAAAAATTAACTCCAAGGGAATGAACCACTTTGTCTACTACCTATTTATAAATAGTGCAACCCTTCCACTTATGCAATTTACTAAATTCAAATATAGGCGAAACAGCTTGGAAACCAAACTTTAGAAATAAATATTTTATTTACGATCTGCAATTATCCTAGAATGAAGTATTTAAATCATTAAATATGAATGTAAAGAAGCAAGTGACTGAAAATGTAAATAGAAAATACTAAATTAGAAATTCTCTTAAATTCATTATTTGTTCCAAGATTATTTTTCATAACCAGTAGTTTGCGTTAAATAGGTAGTTATGGAAAATAAAATAAATAAGAGTTTTCAATGGAAACTTTGGATCTTCACGCACTAGTTTACACTGCCAAAGATTTTGGTCTCAGTAAAAACGAGCTGATGCTGCAGGTCATAAAGTGACCACAGAACGACAAGATTGTCTATTTAGGCTTTCTATTATTGTCTACAGCAGCTGCTGCAATCAGCAGTTAAACATCGTTGTAGTCGTCAATGTCAGATTCGACATATTCACATCAGTGTTTTCATACCTCAAAAATTCAATTTAGCAGCTATTTCTTAGGAGATTTGGAAGGAAATACCAAAAGAAGATATCCACTGTCTAATCAAAACTAAATCTGGGTATTTTAATGTTGGAAACGTAGACTATTGGAGAAGGGATGGAGCGAAGAGCACAACCAAGGAGGAGGAAAAAGTATTTACACTACATAAATGCCAAAACCGGTGAAAGCAAGAACAAGAAAATTCCAAATGGACCAGGAGTATAATATATGATATAAAAAAAGGAGTAGTGTGTAAATACCGACTCACTGAATACTTTTTGACACACGGTACATTCGGCAGTAATACAAAAAAACTACAAGACGCTGACGGATGAATCTATATACTTTATTAAACAAGATACTCCAGAACATTCGATATTTGAATTCCTTCGTTGGATAGGACCAAGACTTCAGCTAGAACAATAATTAATAACATTAGCAAAATCATGGAAATAAAGGAAAGGTAACAACAGATGAGATAAAAAAAGTCAAACATCCCACTAGGCAATTGACGTATACCGAGAAAGTGGATACTCCAATTTTATAGTAAAGGAAATAGAGATGGTTTCACACACCATTCTGAAGCACCACACACACACCGGGGTAGAGAGGAACGAGTACCCGAGGATTCATAATTGGTCGAAATTTCTCCGTGAATTATGTAATGGAGAAGAAAATCTGATCATTTTTCATGTAGGAAGCAATATTAAGATTAAGATAAAGATTTGGTTGTTTTATATATAAAGAAAGTCGAAGTTATGGTAGTGGCAAATATGGAACAAAAAATTGATATTAGGGTTATAAAAGTAGCTTTTAGTAACCAGGAAACATGTTGGAAGAAACAAGAAGACAGAATTCAGAATTGAACAATGGAATAGAGAAGTCTAACAAGGTATGATATGCTTATAAACAAAAAATCTCAATACAAAGAAAAATGATAGACAAAGAAATTTACAAGGCAAATTCTCACATATAATTGCGATTCTCGAGTATTAACAGAAAAGAACAAGAGTTAAATTGGAGCAGCAGAATTCATACACAAAAATTCATAGAAAGGAAACAACTAAGATTGTGGGATCACTAGCTTTCTAAATACTTTTTAAATCCCTAATTCGCTTCAAAATCAAAATTCAAACGATGTGTTCTATCGAATAATTTCTAAAAATAAAGAATTAGGTTACAAAGGGAATAACAATTGTTTTTCATCTACAACTGTGATTAATATTTTATAGAATACTTGTTAATTTTCACTGTACATTACAAATAGATGTTTTTATCTGTAGAACTAAAGCTTAGCCATAAGAGAGTGTAAAATCACTATAAATAAAAATGGGAGAAGAGACCCAACGAGTGGTGACGCTGAACGAGTAAGTGTAAGACAAAAAGAAGAAGAAAACTATGGAGATCTGATGGATTCGATGAGATCTTAGAGAAATCTTAGAAGTTACGGGTTTCGAGACATCGTAACCGATTTTTAACTGGTTCGTTGTCGACGAAACCTGCAATACCTAGGATCTACACAACAAATATCCTCAATTAATAATTAAATTACCAATATTAAGTTAAATAACCATTTGTACTCATTTTTTAGGGTGCTTTTTAACAATTTCAATCCTAGAATACTATAGTACTAATTTGAAAAACCATAACATACAAAATTCATTTTATTTTTAAAAAGGTCCATAATCAAAAATTTCCTACTTATATATTTAGTAACGGAAAAATATTACAACACATTTTTTCTCGTGAAGAACCGCATCTTAATCTATCGAATCTACCTTGAGTATTTTTATTCTTAGGATTTTCCACCCCTTTTAATTTGTAGCAATATATAACATATTAATTTAACTAGCAGAATTTACCATTCGAAAAAATACGCAAAATGGTTCCTTTGGTTTGACTATAAGTTTTCTTCTGAAATTTCCACCCCATTCATGTAATGTGGAAAGCGATAATACTGATTTATTTTTTCTTGGCATGTACGAAACCAAAGTTTTATTTTTGTCAGAAGATTTAGTACTATTGTCTTTCGTACTTTAATAACCCTGGACGTATGTCTCTCTTATTTTTTCTTATTCTTCTTAAGATTATAAGTTTATATCACTCTCATAAAAGTTAATCGGCAAGTCCCACCGAATTGCACCAATTGTCCATCGTAACATTTCTTTTGCTACCGTAAACAGATTTTGTCAGCTCTTTGACAAGATGATTTGCTACTTAGATCATCCGTTTTTGTTCCTTTGTCTAAATATGGACAGCCGTCAATTAAGTATTTCCATTAATAATCCCATAGCAATACAATTAGATGGCTTTTTAGGCATATACATTTTAAATGGACACCTACCACGAAATCCTTGGAGCCGTTTGTCTATGGTAAGATAGGATGATAGTGTTTACGGCTTCTGCGGGTATGAACGAATATTTCAGACAGATCAACTTTTTTCCTCTCTTCTCTAGTCTCTTTATCATCAAATCTGAGACAATTAACTAAAAAGTGAGTTCAAACGTTCATAACACATGCAGCTTTATAAAATGAGTTTGAGATGAGATGATTATCTCTTAGCATACTTCACACAATGACTCGTAATTTCTTTATTGGTGTGTTCGAGTATTTTATCGACCATGTCATCAAAAGTGAAATGCAAGTGATGATCCTGAGCAGTGATTCACTCTTAAGCTTGTCCTTAGATAAATGAAGATCATCTTTTACCGAACAACTGTCATTTGCTTGTGCAATGCTTTGTATTGAAATGCGCGCCTCAGTAGCATCTTTGGCAAAATTACAAATTCCCTGTGTAGGTGAACCTGGTAAATCATGGCGCGAAGGTATTTCGTCAAGCCCACTGATGTCATGGTCATCTAAATCAGGCTCTTCGACCTAACCAAATTATCTTTTTTCCGCTATTATCAACTGGTTCTGAAATACTTTCTTCCTCATTCATTATTCTTTGAACTTTTCTTTGCAACTCTAGTTTGACTAAAGGTATTCTGGCTGACAATTTATTAAAAGATTGGTTATTTCTCCAAAAATATTTTTTATCAAAAATTATTTTACCTACTGTTGACAGGGCGGAGTTCATCTGAAACTATTATTCCCCAAGTATAAACGTTAACGTAGAATTGATGATACTTTTCCAAAATCACCCAATTATACACCTTGACCAACGATCACGACCAGTCAGGAAGGCACTGAAAATCTCGAAATGGCCGGTTCGTCGTTAGAACCAAAAATTTAGTGAAAATGACCAACCACGGTAAATTTAACGAACTAATAGTATTCTAGGGTCAATTGAGTTGAAGCAATTTAGAAATGTAACATATAATACGTTCTTGAATAATAGAAAATCTAATCAGATTAGCCCCGGGCAGGTGTATTCGGACTAAATCAAATTATAGCATTTTAATCACGTTTTTAAGTCCCTAATTTGAGATGGAACCATCAACATATCTTCACATATTAAAGACGGGTTCATGAATCAAAATTACCCATCAATCTAACAAATGGCGCGAAAAAATAAACTTTTAAGAGAATTAGAACTAGTTGTAGTTTAAGCGTTTTATGAAGGAAGAAAACATATGTGAAAAATGAATATTATCAGTTTTTTGTCGAATATGCGGTTTTAAATGTGTTTTATACCTTCTCTTTGTAGAGTTTAGTATAATATTCTATTAAAAAAAATAGGATCAATAATATCATTTCTCTAATAAGGATAACCAATGTTTTTTAGGGTATCGATCGTAGAAATTATCCAGTTTCAACTCGTTCAAGTTATATTACCATTTTTAATTACATAACTACTACCATATAATGTAAGAAAGGAAGGTTCAAGAAGGACTGAATTCAATCACGCATCGTTGTATAAATGATTTAATGCTCTAAATAAATAAAAAATTCTAGATTTCAATATAAAAAAATCATATTATGTGATATGCTTAACCGTTGCTTTTTGAATAATTTCCACTGTAGATTCTATGGCTATACCATAATCATTGAATCGGATAATATCTTCATTCATATGTTTATTTGAATCTTTTTGAGAGGGGTTTCAAATTTATAGAAAATACTTTAAATCATTTCTTCAAGTTCATATAAATCCGTTGAAGTATGTTTAATGGGTTGTTTGTATACTTGTTTCCATATTTCGTAAAAACAAACGGTGGCTTGGAATCTGTAGGAGACTACGAGCGGCATGGAAACGTGGGTTATTATATTCCAGGTAAGTATACCATAAAAATTCATTTGGTTCGGATGAAACGCAGATCGATTGTTTTTCACCCTATTAATGACCTGAAACGGAAAAAAAGTATATAAATTAGATGGGGCAATGAAGGCTGAGCCTAAAAATAATATTTAGTAAGTACAAGCAAGATTTTTTACTCTATTCAAACAACAAACAATGCGTCAAGAAACAAATCTGATATATATTAGTAAGACAACTTTTGGCGAATTTCAGGTATTTCTTGTCAGCAAATTTACGTGTGGGCTACACTGTATATATTCACAAATACAAGATGTTTGGTGGGTCGAGTCGAAGAGATACAGTAGATTATTGTTTGTCTGTGACTTTAATCAGAAAATTATTAGTTTATTATTTATTATTACTGATAAATATATTCGATTTATTTCACAGTTTAGCACTATTCCCTTCATACAATTCGTACCACTTGGAGAAATTTGAACTGTTAATTATTCAAACATCCCTAATTGAACAATATTTATTCACTTACATTCGTAATAATAGTAGCCTAGGAATAAAAAAACTTGTTAATATTTTATTATCGCCTAAATTAAACAGCAAGTGACCCCTTGCCAATTTAATTATCACTTTCCATAAATTTATATACGTAAAATAAGTGAGGTTATTAACACTGAAGAAAAATATTCACTGGAATGTCTGTGGTATTTAACATTAACATAAATGTGGAAAGCTAAAGTAATCAACCTCTTATTTAATGTGGGCAAAGTTCATAGTTATTTTTTATACCTGACTTGTACCTTTGAAAATGGTAAAAAATAAAATACCGATGAGAAAACCAAGCGGCAATCAAGGAATTGGTGGCATTATTCTTAACGACTTTCTTCCACGTGGTGAAACAGTTGACATAAATTGCAACGTGTCATTCAAAGTAAAAGGCGTCAAATGTTTTGTGCAGGTGATGTGTGTGTTCTTTTTGTTCTTTGACACTATAACCCTGCATTTTTTAAGAAAAATTTATTGAGTTAATACTACAAAACCGTACAGTTGGTCTCAACTTAGTTACTGAATATTCAATTCTGCAAACGATCCCACAACGTTCTCTGTATTATGAGCAATTAATCAAAATACAAAATTTCCTCAGGATGCTTTTTCTTTATGTACTGCTAACACACTCTTTTTCATATATTTTGCCGGTTATAGAATTTCCAGAAGGTCAAATGTGTGCTGAAGAACGACCAAGAGATATCGCCAAATATATTAACAGTTTCGACTTTTTTTCATCCAGTTTATCGATATTTATATCAAAAGAGTTTTGCTTAATATGCTGATGTTTACCAAATAAATAAAATACAAACCGTTAAAAAAGCTGAATTTATTTTTTAATTACCAATTCATAAGAAACCGACCTTTGGAATATTAATCATAACGATTATTTCTACTAAGTACACAGAAATTTGGATTTGAATCAAATGAATATTGATGCTGGCGTGATGAAAGATCTCCGCCATTTGGACTGTATTTATTCTAGACAAACCCAAATTGCTCTTGATTATAGTATATTACTTTCTCATTGACCACATTTGTTAGACAAATCATTGATAATATATTGTATACGTCAAATGAAACTCCATTTTGGAGTTGCTTCCAAAACTATAACTTACAACGATTCATATGGATACAAAACTTCCTTTCATATATTTTGGCGGTCATTGAATTTCCAGAAGGTCAAATGTGTGCTGAAGAACGACCACGGGATATCGCCAACTATATTAAAAGTTTCGAGTTGAACTTTTTTGTATATTTTGCAATACACTTAATTTATCGATTTTCTGATAATAGTAACTCTTATTATAAAATATGTCTGGTCATCGATAATAATTCCCAAACCTTCAGCGGGCGAAATTATGGTGATTTTTGTTGATTTGTCGTTTCTATGAATGCTCGGGTGTCGATTTTTCAATTTTTCAGAAACACACTGTGTTTCTTTAGAATGTTGCTTACATATTTCTTATCGATCTCGAATTTTTTTCCCAAATTTTCACTCTCTGTTTCCCGTAAGCCGCTTTAACCAAAGCTTCTCTCTTCTTTTTTTGGTATTTTTTATCGGCTTTTCTGCCTGGTTCTGCTTTTCTTTGAATTACGATTCAATACCTGTCTCAATACGCCGATATATATCGAAAATTGTTTGTCTGGCTATTCCCATTCTTACAAAGTGATTAACCGCAAAGGAATTCTCCAGATGTTGATTTTAATCATAATTATTTGACGTCGCTCGTTTTCTGTTAGATTTTCGTTACTTGAAACCACAACAGAAACGTAATGTTTGTACTTGGAAAATTTGAGAAACAATTAATAATATTTCCAGTCCTCTACTTCACTTGCTAAGCTATCTAAGAATGAACGGTATTTCTGTCCCCACACCATTATTAAATATATAATTCGCAGAAATATTTTTAATAAGTATTTCAAAAAATTTCTTCAAATTTCATAGATTTTAAGCAACCTAGTTCACAATATTACTGTGGGCAGTGTTTTGTTCTTGATTTGACGCTGGTGCTCATCTGTATTAGTTGGGTTTGTCCTTCAAATTTTCTCACTGAAAAGGGATAATGCTACAATAAAGTCACTTTCAAAAAGTCACCAGTGTAGTCTTTACAAAATAACTGTTTACCCTGATCCTTCCTGCTAACAAATCTTGTATGTGCTAGGCACGAATCCGTGTTGCTGCGGATAGGTGGTTGAGTAAGTTTATGTACAATTATACACGCGAACGTGTTGTAGTTGCTAGTACTAAATTTATCACGTTCGATACAATCAAACAATGGAAATATTAACAAATTTGTCTAATGTAGAGTTGCTCGAAAATAATCTTTGCGAGTTCATATTTGTCTTGTCACACAGTGAATAATCTTGACATCTACAATCGTCCTAAAAACTACATTCAAACGATTCGCTAGTGAAATTACGTTACGAATATTTGTAAAAAAATCAGATGTACAAGTAGATAATTTCCAATAAGGTAGTAACTTTAATGATTCCTGGTATTGGTATTCCTGGTATATCCTCATAATTTGTCTATTTCCATCCATGGATCATTCGATCGAGAAGCAATTTAAAGTTTCGAGATTTATATCGTAAACATTACATTCATGACAATACACGAGTGATCAATAATAGCCAGTGACCGTGAACTTAAAAAGTCGTGGTATCATCGTACATATCCTATTATCTACAGAGTGTTCGATGCAAAAATACGGGAGTGAGTGGATGACGTGAAAATAATGTTGTGACATAAAACAAAACTTCTCATACGACCTCTCGGTTCTCATTTATAGGTGTTTAAAGAACTTAAGTATATTTTCTAAATCATACATTTGAACATTATGAGTTCTATACAACTATTTGAAGGCCAAGGGCGGCTCATGCCCAATGGTTAAAAATCCGTAACTTTTGCAGGGACAACCTGCACAATCTAAAGATAGCACGTATGGATTTTTTAATCGACTACCTTTTTCTTTAACTCGATAAAATGTATGGCTTAGGAGATTTTTAGATCGTTGTATATTTCAAGGGAACCGTTCGCCATAAAGAGACATTCTGAAGAAAATTATCATAAATTGTAATTATTTATTGAAAATACCATCAAACATTTCTAATTGAACTGCATAGTTTCGAACATCGTGTTACTCACATAAGAAAAAGGAGAATATTCCTTGGAAGAGCATTCCAAGATTCTATCTTATAGCGTCCCAATAGAAATTTATTCTGACGATCATTTCGTTCCGTTTGAACTGTACCGTAAAGATTTTCACTTTTCCAGCAAATGTATTATAAACTCGTTGTTTATCTAAAAAAAACGAGCGTCTTGCTGGATAAAACTGTACTTCCATGGCATGCACTTTCTGGATGTGAACGAGGTGAAGAAGCTGCACCTTGAGAATCCTATGAATAGTTGTCGTCGATACGTTAAATTGTAGTGACATTTCACATACGCTAGTTAAGCGATCCGCATCAACTGCATCTAATGCTTTTAGCTCTAGAACTGATGTACGCCTTCTTTTTTTTTAGTAGGACACTTCCTAAAATATCATTTTCAAGAAAACTAGTTTACTTAATTCACGTAGAACAACTGCTTAAGCAACAAAATTTCTAATAGTTGGGTATCATTCTGCCTATGATCTTCGATACTATGTAGCACAAATGTTTATTTATATATTCATTATTTCTCCAACAAATGTTTAATTGTGTTTTAATACCTTCCGTAATTATTTTCAATAAATAATTACAATTTCTTCAGAATGTCACTTCATGGCAAACGGTTCCCTTGGCATGTACAACGATCGAAAAGTCTACATATCTTCTAAGCCATACATTTTATCGAGTTAAAGAAAAAGGTATTCGATTGAGAAATCTCTTCCTGCTATCTTTAGATTGTCCTTGTAAAAGTTACGGATTTTCAACCATTCGGCAAGAGCCGCCCTTGGCCTTCATAATGTTCAATTGTATGATTTAGAAAATATACTTAAATTTAAGTTCTGATTTAGCAACTATAACTCAGAAACGAGGCGTAGTATAAGAAAAAATTTTCATGTCACAGCAATATTTTCACGTTATCTTCTCATGTCCGATTTTTTTACATCAAGTCTCGGAACATATCTTAAATTCTTAAGAAACTGGCTATAAGTTTCATCATAGAGGTTCTGACTCTTGTTTTGATTTTACTTTCATAGAGAAATAATTTATGTCTAAGCTAATAAAAAAAATTGTTACTTCAGCTGGTTAGTTATTGAAAATAGTATGATGTATTGAGCTATACAGAGTAAGTAGCCTTGATTTTTTATTGTTATTGTCAAAAGCATAGATGACGAATTTATAAATGAGAAAAATCTTCTTATTCAAAGTATTTCTTTCTTGATGTTATCGAAACATTTGATATTTAAATATTGAAAGAAAGACAATAAAAGGACATCAATAGAGGGAGAATATATTGCTAACCAAAGTACATTTTTTCTTCGAAAATATAGAGGCAAATTATATATTTTAAGATGAAGCATAGATATATGCCAAAGAAAATGAATTAAGTTCTTGGTAGGACGATAAAATTAATTTTGGATTTTGTAACTCATTCAAAAGAGTTCTGCTAAATATGCTGATATTTAACAAATGAATAAAATACAAACAGTTAAGAAAAATTTATTTTTTAATTACCAATTCATAAGAAGCTGACCTTTGGAATATTAGTCATAACGATTATTTCTACTAAGTACACAAAAATTTTTATTTGATTCACATGAATATTGATGACGTGATAGAAGATCTCCGCCATTTGGACTGTATTTATTCTAAACAAACTCAAATTGCTCTTGGTTATAGTATATTGCTTTCTCATCGACCACATTGGTTAGACAAATCATTGATAATATATTGGATACGTCAAATCAAACCACGCGGTGGAGCTGCTTCTAAAACTATTCCTTACAACGATTTATATGGATACAACTCTATATGGTTTCAAGAAAACAGAAATTTCTAACCAAACAATTAATAAGGATATTAACATTTCACTAACCAAAGATTTAATAAAGAACCATTCTTCCATAAGATACAAAAATCTATCTAACGACCACAATAATGAATATATAATTGATCTATCAGATAGGTATTAGAAGAAATTAGCAGAGACTATAGCCAGAAGATTTTTCACATCAAAAACTCTCAGAGTACCGTCAATGAATGGCTCTTGAATTATTTGGTGACTTATAGACTATTTAATTTACTGTACTTATAGAGTAGATTCTATAAGTGAAATATTGAGATTATATCTTTAAAAAATAACTTACCCACAAAGATACGTTGATTAGGAGTAAAAATGTTATCAGCTGCTTTCCGGGTTTTCTTCTGATTTGACATTCTGTAGCACATTGTCTACGCCACGCATCCAAAATAAATGCTGTTTGACAAAAGCTCTGAATTACGCCCATAAAAGGAGCTATGATTCTGCAATATACAATTCATTGAAAATTAAGGTTTTATCAACATTTTTGTCCAAATATGGTTGAATCACTAGTCGGCAAAATGAAAACGTGAGAAAAATATACATCAAGAAAACAAATATTGTGAAAAAGGCAAACTTGTAGCGAAAACCGATTTTGTATATAATTAAACGTAAAAACAAACGTTTTAAAAGTAAGGAAGGAAAAAAATAATTATTAAAGAAAAATAATTAGAAGGAGAATAAGCAGCAGGAAAACGTATTTCAAGATCCACAGGAAATCTAAAATCCTTACAACAATTGTAAAATTACTGCTTTTATTGTTGAATATTTTCCTCCCAGGATAAAAAAACACTTAGATAACATACAAATTTATTCAAATGGGTCAGAGACCAGAATAATTGAGATAAGAAAAAATGAAACAAAATATACTGGATCCATAAGTAGGTCTGAAGGTAATGAGACATATCATCCATATTGTCTGGAACTGTGAATTTGCGGTATCAGTTATATATAGGAGTTGATGTTGATGGTATTCTCAACACTGATAAATCGTCAGCTTTTCTTAACGAATGTTTTTTACCCCGAATGGAAGAATTTCTTAATCCCAACAAACTGAAGCATATGTCATACATCAAAAGCAGCAAAAAAATGGTTTCAGGACAATATTTCATTGTCAGAATAAGTTACAAGCAGTTCAAACTCATCACCCATAGAGAAGTTATGTCATTAAATGAAAAAGAATAGTGAGAGGAACTCCCTATAAGATAATTGAGGATTTAGAATCCATTCCACGAGAAATATGACAGCGCCAATGTTTCCACATTTTCGTCCAGAACACGGTGCGTCGGTAACAAAGCCCGTTTTTAAGAATTTTTGGTACTTCTTCCACACCGTTGAACAATTTTGTAGCGGCAAATTTGGAAATTATTGTTGAAATTCGGTAAACATAGTTTCGTATGCAGATACGACGTTACAAAAAAACTCTTTCCTGAAACATGAAGTTATTCATTATGAAAATGCATCTACTCGAAGAGCACATGTTATATTGACACAGACCCAAGTGTCTAAAGCTCGAGCATGCTTCGTTTTAATCTTTTTCAACAACGTTTCCAGATATATGAGCAATACGTGATTTCTCGAGTGTTGTCTGACCTCTCTATAACGACAATATACCATCATCATTATCATAGTTTAATTTGATATAATGCAATGGTAAACTTTCTTCAATATTTGTGAAATGTTGTTCGACCAAATAAATAAAGTAATTTACAAATACTGGCGAAATACCCAAAAAAAAGAGAGATGTGTATGAACAAAATTTCTGTGGATTTATAGATTGTTGATTTGTAAAATATGCTCGATGCCTAAACGATTTAGATTTAGAGATATTGGAGCTCTTTTTCCAAAATACGTTGACGTGCTCGCAGAATTTGCAACTCTACCATACCTATCGTCTTAAGGTGGTATTTGATGGTGCAATGACCAATCAGAAAACCGACGGCCAATTAGTTGTTTTTGATTTCAAGAAAAGTTCCTCCGACTTCTTTTCTGATATAGCTAGAAATATTGTTGATTATCTTAGAGGCCTGGAGTGTTTCTCCAGTGAGACTTCATAAACCATGGGGTTATAAATAGTAGAAATCTCAAATAACTAGAAATGATATGCTATTTTCAGGTCACAGTTAAATCACAATAACTAGAAAAAAATGCAGTGAAACCGAAGTATAAATATGGAGAAATACAACGTTGAAGAATCAAAGAGTCACAGATATCAGAAACTGAATACAGAAGATAAAGTATCTTAAATATCTTGAAGAAAGGGATACAATCCGAATTCTATTAGAAAGAAATGACATTATTAGATCTTAGGAAACTTGTTTAGTTTAATGAGATCAAATAATGATCGTACTTATTATAATTTCGTTTGTAAAAAATTCAATGTATCAACATAAAATAAATTTACCTCATTTTTCCTTCTGTTCTGGTATATCCCATTAGAAATCCGCTCATTATTTGAAATATGAAATAAATGAACACGCCAAACTGTGTCACTAACAAAAGTAAATGTTCCAGTTGAAGTTCTGTTCTAAATTGACTTATTTTCATATCTCTCAACCGTATCGTACACATTATTGTAACAACAGTCGACGTGACGAAAATTATCGCTTCCCAAGTACTCATCTAAAACAATATTCTTATTACTATTTTCAGTTTTTGCCCTATGATATATTAATTCGATATTGGTAAAATTGGTTTACTCTATATGTAGCTAAAGCAATCGAGGTTATCACAAATTTTGAGTAACATCGGGATTAGTACTCCGCCTACACTTAACTAACTTCTAATAATTAACTTATGTCTAACACTTAAATAATTTATTTAAATTCCTCGTTTAGTTCCTGTTTCATTCTGTTCACTAAGACAATTGATTATAAACTAACTAAACTGCCAAACGAGCTCGTTTATATATCCAAATAAAATTCTCAAAAGTTGCAGAAAACAAAGAAACAAAACAAATAAATAAATAGACCTTCCTAGGAATTAGTTCTAAAGAAACAATGTGAACTAATCGCTTGCTATGATACATAATTATTTGAAAAAACGAATTCCAGATATATCAAACGTATATTAAACGCCTTTGCCGAATCCCACTTAAACCAAACAGGACCGGTTTAAGGACCTGTTTGTAACAATAGTTTCCTGTACATTTATACGTAGTGTCATATTTTTTTCTCAATTTTTTTATTATTACAAACATATAATTTACATGAATTAATTATCAAATGCTTGTTCCAAATCTTTAGATGCTAGGTTATTTCCTTCATGTAACTCTTTATGGTAAAAATGTGATATTTAGCTCACCCTTTCTAAGGCTACACTGTGAGTTTTTTAATTTTTGTTCTATTTCTTATATTATCTAATGATGGTTCATATACATTCGAAACTATCTATGATAAGTTTAGTATTTTATAATTCGCAGTGGTGTTCGTTGGGATTCTTATAGATATATACTAAGGATGCTACTTAAGTTTCGAGAGAGACAAATGAAAACAAATATTTATAACTGGATATGACTTCATGGTTTTCCGAAATATTCTTTATTAAGATTTTGTTTTCGTTTGAATCAAGTCGAAGCCATTTTTTCCATTCCGATTGAGGTACCTCCAAAATATGTGAATTAAACGCAGTAACCGTTCCTTCAGATGTAGGAAAATGTTGACTCCGAAATTCATTGTTGATCTGCGAGAATGAGAAAAAATTTTTGGTGCCAAACAAGGAATGTACGGCTGATGATTGTTCAAAAACATTTTTGTTTCAACTGCTGTGTGAGATCTCGCGCGTTATCATGGTGGATAATGATTCATCTTCTGTAATTGGTTTCCCTATTTTTTTGTCGAATACTTCTGGCGAACAAATGCTGGTGTACCATTGCTCTAATGCAACGGTGAAACATATCTAGTTATTCCGGAAAACAGGCGACCATTTGCTTGGGAATGCGATCTTATAGATGTCTTTTAGAGTACAATGATTACATTTTTGAGCATTTCTTTGCACCAACAGTCAAATGTTCATGCAATATTGAGTATATGCAAGTAGAACTGATTCTCAAGTACGCCTAAATCTCACGGTATGTCACATGATGATCTCACAATATCAGTTGACGGCCAGCATCGATTTATTCTGGCACAATTAGCTAAAAGTGAAAACGATTGAATTGGGAAAACACCAAAAATCGAAGTGAGTTGATCGGCACCCTGCTGTTGGCTTAATCCACGTCGAAAGTTATAGAACATCATCATACGTACAGTTGCACGATTTAATGATATTTTTTGACCAAGACGAAACTTTCAAGTAACTCAAATAGCACTCGTATGACACGTTATGAGTACGTTCACCTTGAAAAATGTCAAACTTTATGATGGCAGAAGGGTACTCATTAACTTCTTCTAGTTCCTCAATCACGTCTTGTTATTTCTGTTTATCCATTTGTAATATCTATTAGTTTAACCTTACTTTTGCATCTGTGTTCCGTTTACGTTCAAACGGTTTCTAATATGTAACTTTTTGCTCTTTTGCCTCCTATTCCTTTTGTTCTGTATTATTAACATTGTTTTCAACTTTTTATATCTATATTTTGTATTCATTGAAAGTTTTCAATGTTTTGTCTCTTGAATAGCTCTACCCAAGCTTCTTTTTTGTTATTATTTTCATGTTTTTATTGTGTCATTCCACGAGATTCAGATCCGCAATAGGATTGCAAGATAGCAATGGAATATAATAAGTATAGTGCGATAAATTCTTATTTATAATTTCAATTTCCCTTTTGTATCGATCGTAGCAGTGACTGTTTACATATCATTTTGATTTTTCCTTGCTCTCTTGTTAATTTTACTCTCATCGTAAATTTATCATTGAGTTCCAGTGCAATAATTATTTATTAATAACTGAAAAGTCAGTTTTTACTCTCATGTAAATAAACACGTGTTGTGAGCTTCCACTAACAATGGCTGTTATCGTACCTGTACATATTGTACTTAACATTTTTTGAAAATAGTTTTAAATCAAATCAGAAACATGTACGTGTTTAATAAATATACCTTTTCATTTATTGTGAAAGGTAAGTCAAATAATAAGCAAACGAATACAATAATGAGTCACTGTTTCTCACAAATAAGTATTTTAACTTGATTTATTTACAGGTTATTTGTACATTCAGCATTGCCAACAAGAATTAAAGGAACCAATTTGAGTAGTCGAACAATCAAATCTCATGCATATTAGAACACGAACATCAGGCGAACAAAATAATGCAGATGTGCGTGTGAGACAATTAGAACGGGAAGAAACGCAAAGATTCATAGTAAACAAACGTAGAGGAATTGACTAACAATGCCAAAAAGTTCTTCGAGCAATAACATCAGATTATTTCTTCTACTAGCATTCCAGTATGAGCCTGATGTACAATATTTGGCTCATTTCAAAGTGATTATTGGACAACTATATGTGGCATACTTTCGCGCAATTAATAGTAAAAATATGAATAATTATTTTTAATGTCTAGACATCTATTAATAATTTGCCGAGTCAGCTAGTTATTATATAAAAAATAATTTATTGATTTACCTGTAATAAAGCAACATCACTCGTATGTGGTATGAGCTCGAAAAACAAAATAAGGCTGATGATTGTCGCAGCTAGTACCAATATTCCACTGAACAGCCCTCTTTGTGTTTGAGCGCAATCGACTGAAAATTGATTTTGACTCCTGCCATAAATTACGTTAGAACCACTTTGTCTTGATATTTCGGTTGAAAGGTCTCTAGAAGCTTCTGAAAATTAGATTCAAAAGGTAAACAAAATTTAGGTTTTCCGTGTACCCTCAAATCAAAATAGAAGTTAAAAGCTAAAACAAATGTTGCTGATAGGCCCTATTCAATATGCACTTCGATAAAGTTAATTATATTGTAATAAAAGAGATTATTCGAATATTGTAGTACACGTCCATTTTAGAGTGGGAGAAAATGAGTGGAAGTGGAAGATTTGAAATATAAATTGGTCACAAATTTACATCAATTAGTCCATATTTATACATGTTTATGTTAGAAATAATAAATTTTTGAACACAGACAAAACAGCGAGGGCATTACAATGTTAATTATCACTTCTCGTAACATCCAGTGCATATACGGGAGCAATTTGTGATAGAAACACTTGAAATAAGAATATTATTTAATCAATTCAAAGCACGTATGTAGAGTGTATCTATTTCTACTTATTTCTACTATAAAAAGTAATAACGAGTCCCAAGTTCAAAACTGATATGTCGTAGCAAGTTTTTATAAAGCGCTTCCAATACCCATTTACCCATTAATAGTAGCTACAGTGAGGAATCAAAGTTCCCCTCAAGAACTTGAACGTCTAGAAACGTTCAGATTAAAAAATGAAAAAAATACTTAGTCTGGTTTCGATTTTTGACAATGGGAGTTCTCAGTGCTGCGTTGATTACAACTATAAATGTTTGAGAATACTTTTCTGATATTTGGTAGAGATTTATAGAATAAATTATTACTATAGGGAAGAAATTACTGCTTTTTTGCAGCATCCCGCATTTCGTACGCCACACGTTTCTATCTATCCACTCGTTTTCCTGGATAAATCCGTCTTTCACATTTTCTTCAATTTCTTCCTTTCAAGTCATTGAGAGGCTTCCTCGTCTTCTTCTATTCTGAGGTTGATACATCAATGCTTTCTTCGGCTATCTGTTCTGCTCCATGCTCAACTCATTTCCATACCAGAACAATTGATTAGTCTGTATTCTCTCTGAAGTCGTGTATATCCATTCCGTATATGAATATCCTCCAAGATCTTCTTAAGTAGTCTCATTTCCACATCTTCTTTATTTTTCTCCTGTCTATCTGTTAGCTACCAGCACTCACAACCAAACATTAAAATAGGCTCCGCTATGAGTTTGTGTTTAGATTAATTTTTTCTTCAATGAGTTCAGAATTTGTGTAGTTTTTTTCCCTTGTATCATTCTATTTCTTATATCGTCTTTTGTTGTTCCATCTTCCGAAATAATGCTTCCTAGGTATTCAAATTGTCTACATCGTCTAACCCTATTTATTTGAAATTCGGGGTCTTGTGTTATTCCCACCAGCAGATTTTTTGTTTTCGACATATTCATATTCAAATTCCATTTTGTATATTCGTCCTCCAACTTTCTCAAGCATATAATCTGCATCGTCCTCTTCGTAAGCTATAATAACTTGATAGTTGAGCGAAAAAATAGTTGTTGAGCACTTACCCCTCATCTCAATTCTCATTCTTACATTTCAGGGTTTCCTGAATGTTTATTTTAAATTATGTTGGTGATTAACTGCACCCTTGTCTCAAACCTTTTGAATACGCAAATGATTTCGATAGGGTATTTTCCAACTTGACTAAACCTTTTGACTCTGTGTATAAGTTCTGAATAGCTCGAACTTAAACATTGCCGGGGTCAGATTTCATCAATATATCAAAAAAAGTTTTCAACGGCACCGTGTCGCTCAAATTCTGGCGTTACATTTCTCTAGTATTTGCTGTATGTATTATCTATACATGAGCAACCCGCACGAAAACCGTTTTATTGTATTTTTGTCAATACTTTGCCATACAACCTTTCCAACCAACCATATTTTCGGTCCATGTTTCACCAGCTCAATGGGTATATTTGCGTGTCCAGCTCTTTTTATTTTTTGTTGTAAAGCTTTCCGAATTTAGCGCTTCTACTTCTTGGTTATCAATTTGGATATCATTATACCGTAATTCAAACTATGTTCTCTTTTCCATCTGCAGTTGTTCTTAATAATCCTTCCATTGACTTATGTCTATTGGATTAAAAATTATATTGTAGTTTTTTTCCTTTCTCGCGTTTCTTATTGTTTTCCACGTCATTGCTACCTTCTTTTCACCAATATACTTACCAATCTCTTCACATTTCGTTTCTCATGTTTTATTTTTACTTCTTATGACTTTTTCTCTCACTTATTTGTTCCAGTATCTGTCGTCTGATCTATATGAATTAAGGTATATACTATAGGCTTTCTTTTTCTTTGGTATCAGCTTGTTAATTGTTTTTGTTTAACATTCCGGATTTTTTGTATTCTATGTCTCTTGGTATCCTAGAGATTCTTCATCCGTTTCCTGCATGTATCTCTTTATCTGTCCGTACAAATGTTCTGCGCTCGCATTTTGTGTTTCTATGTTCTATAATTTATTAGCTAATCTAACTGAATAAAGGAATTGAGTTGATTCTTGTTTCAGGCAGGTCCACATTCTAATACACGATACATTCTTATATCTATTATGTTTAATTGTCAGTGCTGCTTTCGTAGTAAGAAATTATATATACCAAACTAACGCGACATAATCAATGTTCAATAAAGATTTGCGAGGTGGGCTTAAAGCAATGAAGTTATAATCTATAGTTACTTTATTTATTGGAGTTAATGCGTTAAATGAAACGTAAATTCTTGAATAATATATTTTAACTCTAACAAAAGTTGTTGATGGATGGACAGAATGTCACAAAACGGTTCAAAAACCAGACTGTAATCCCTGTGGAGAAGTTGAAGTGTGAATAGAAATACTTTAATTTGGATAGTATAATAATAATTATCTAAATAATTGGAAATACAAATCACCTACCTTTGTTTTGTGAAGTGCTGTTCTTCCACATCAGCAATAAAATCATCGTACATAATAGATTATATTCCACGGCACATGAAGCTAGATGAGGTTCGATTCTTTGTAAAATAGGCGATATAATACGTATTTTCAAACAATGATTATATTGATCGTTTTTAATTTGCACTATTTGTAAAATTCTACTATTTTTTTCTTCTACAAGTGAAGTGGTTGAATTATTATTGTCGAGTTTGTGCTTGGTTAAAATAGATTCCCATAAATCGTGAACAGTTTCTTCTGTTAAAACTTGGAACCAATCACTGACGTTTGTCGCTATCAGATGCATAAGTCCAAATTTTGCTATAATTTGGCTCTTCTGCACTGCTAAAAACTTTAGTTCAAGATGGTAAATATAGTTATCTAATATACGAGGACTGGCTATTAAATAACGAGACTGCGCCCTAGACGGGTGGGGTAAAAAACGAGTAGTGCGTTTGAAACGAACGTGTTTTTTCTCGTGCTGGAAATCATCAATCACAAAAAACTCCGTATGAGTGCAATAAATTGTTGCAAGAAACCTATGGGAACAATTATCTATGTCGTGCGTATGTTTTTGAGTGGTGTATGCGCTTTAGAGAAGGTCGATAGAGCACTAAAGATGACAAGCGCCTGGGTCGCCTTGTGACTGCTTCAACTCCGAAAACAGTGACCAAAATCAACCAAATTGTGCGTGCAGATCGTCGAATGTGCATCCAGATAATTCCCGAAGCTGTAAACGCCATAAAGAAACGGTTAGAATTTTACACGAGGAATTACACATGAGAAAAGTTTGTGTGAAGTTGGTGCCAAAAAATCTGATTCCTGACCAAAAGCTCTTGCGTCAACGAGTCTGCTCGATTTTCTTGAAAGGTTGGAAAGATTGGAAAAAGATCTGCTTTGAAAAGGACCCGATTTGAGGTGATGTAAGCGGTAAAACAAAAAACGGCAGAGCTCCTAAAGGCATAGATTTGTTGGTGAGGTTATTAAAATGAAATGGGATTCTATGAATTTGATAATAAAATCATACTTACATTGCTAAATGAGAAAATGAAGAGCATTTGTAATAAAATAAAAGCTACTCGTGTTGCTGGCTTGACGGCTCTTAAAATCGATGCACAATTTTCATTAGAATCGTATTCAAAATACTCTCCAAATCTCAATGTTGCGTAAATCAATGAACCAACTCCAAAACCTGAAAAGTCGAAACATCATTCTCAAATAGTATTGTAAAAAACATTGATGTGGTTGTCTTTCTTGATATATTGTTTCAACAAACATGATTATACTCATAATTTGCCGAGAAATGACTCACGCTGCCCAAAATTTGTGTTGATATATTTGAAATTTTGTTGAGATACTAATTGTATTTGCAAATTGTGGACATTTCGCACTGTAGACTCGTTCAATGACCTCTTTGTGTAAGAAGAGTTCCAATGAACTTCTAATAATAGGATAAATTCAACTCCAATAAACGAAATGATAACCACAAAACTACGTGAAGAAAACAATTAAAAATCGAAATATATACTTGGTCTAGTCGAAATAGATCTGTTCCTAAATAGTTTTTTTCTATTCAGAACTTAATTGGTCGTTTGACAATGTATAACCTGAAGCTGAATTATCCTCACATGTATATGCCATACAATATATGTCACCAAAATAGGTACAAGAGGTGATATATAAGTTAACTGAATCCAAAAAAAGTTTAAAAAATGCTGAAATTATTGCTAAAAATGGATAGTGTAATTATACGACTTAACCAAAAGCATAGATAATGATGATACATAAACCCAATAGGAAATATCACAAAGTGCCCAATGAGTTTATTTCCAGTTATCTTCATACTATTTGGAAAACTAATTCTACAAAGATTGAATGGAGGTGGTTCTCCCATCATCAATTTGGATATGTGGCTTGTGGAATAGAGATCGATAAAGCCACCAGTCCAACCAGAACCCATTCTTGGTACCCATCACATTACGGAGCATGCTACTTACAAGATATCACACGCTAAGGCATATTTGGATAGGCTGTCTTACCAATCAGCTGCTCCGTTTAAACAGGGGCGATTAAAATTAGTGATTGGTCTTTCAACTGTAAACAGTCACCTCTTTGCTACGGTCATCACGGGGTTGCTGCTGATGCATGGTAAAGGAAGAAACTGCATACCACGTCATCAGTGAAATCTCAACGCTCACTCACGAGTAAGTTTCAAGTCTTATTGTTTACCCAGAGACGTCAAAAATTTAAGGTCAGTTTCGTAGGACTCTGGTAGCTTTAGGAGGATACGACAGGGCTATGTGTTAACTGAGAAATATCGAGTTTAACTTCATTTAGATAAAAGATCGGCATGAACTTTACGACTCAAAACAAAACTTTATAAAGGTATGAAAGTCTCTAAAAGATGGACGATATTATATAAATAGCGGATCGTAAATGAGATGAATTAGATAGAAACATAGATTAATGATGAAAAGTGAAGTCTATGTATAGAAGTAGATGTAGAAAGGCTGATAATGAAGATGTAGCAAACAGGAAGTCCCTCTAGTTGTTATAGTATTAACTCACCTATGATTCCCATTCTGTAATAAAAACTTCCATATCTAATATAAGATTGTTTTTTAAAGATGTCCATCAATTCATTCGACTGCCTGTTAATTCCATTGTAGATACCTTGAAGTACCGATTTGGTTCTCGAATGGATCAGGTACATGTAAAGTAAAAACATGATACTACCCGTGTATAAATATATATAATATATCTGCAAATAGAAATATTTCGGTTTGGTTAAAAAAAATTATAGTGTCTCGTCTCAGTTATTAATAATGATATAGCTCAAAATAGTGCCAACAACAAATCGGTGTAGCCGTAGTCTTTATTAGCATCAGATTTCTTTTTTATTTCGCCGGAAAAGTGTAAATTTAATAAAATTGAATAAAACTGAAGAAACGCAACTGAAACTTTTTAAAAAATTTATGGTAGTGAACTTTTATCACGTATTTGTGTTTTTGAGTGTTTTAAATAGTTTTTAGATACCTCAAAGTCCACTAGCTACAGAATTCGTATGTATGCAGAGAGAAGATAACGCAGAAGAGAACGTTGATATAGAAATAGACAAATATAAAACAAAGTTCGACAAAAACTATGGGCGTGAGAGTAGTGGACAACAATAGAAATAGAAACGCCAAGATGTAGTAGGGGAATTGGCAAAAGAGAAAAAGGAAGCACTTATAAACACGATACAGTACCGGATGATAGGTAAAAAACTGTTAGAAATCGAACAAACAACTACAATTCAACCGAAATGAGCTGCGAAATATTCCCAGCAAAAATTGAGGCAGACTTATACTGTGGTAACAAAAAGAAAACATACTACTTAACAGAAAATGAAACAAGCTACCGAAAAGTACAAGTAATTAATATTATAGAAGAAGAATGGACGAGGTACAGATCTCAGTGAATGTTGATTATTACAAACTGGAAATGATACTAGAGAATCTTGAAGCAATAATTACAAGAAATCGGAGAGGACCTAAGTTGGAATTTCCGATAGCGTTGGAAACATTGATACACACTTTTTAAACTACCACCACACCAATACACAATAACGTTTGAGCTAAGAAATCAAGTAAAAAGAACCTCATTTGGCTATGGAGAAAGTTTTGTTTCATCAAGACAATACCCCAGCTCACACATCCGTTCTGAAATGAATGAAAATGATGAATAGCTACCTCATGCACCCTATTTGCAAGATTCAATGCCCTCGGAGTATTTTCTGTTGCCAGACTTCGGTGATATTCCAACAATTAAGAAGTGATGTCGGCTGTTGATAGCTATTTTGAGGAACTTGACGATTCTTATTATGAAAAGGGTATCGAACTTATTTAACATGGTTGAGAAAAGTGTTTGGAGATAAAAGGAGATTACTTTGAAAAATAAATATATTTTTTCCAAAATTTTATTTTTGGGCTAGGTACTGGTAGAATCTGAGAATCAAAAATTAAAATTATTTAGGTACGTTAGTCACACATAATTTTAGATTAGGAAATACCATTGGAATCACATGTGGAATGTCTCATTTCAGAGGATCGAGAGTTATCACGCATAGAATTAGTGATGGAGTGATATTTTCGTAACAACTTTCATCTAAACTTTCTATTCCTATCAATAAATGTACACGAACGTTAACCTAGCGAACCAATTTTTAAGAAAATGATTTTTGATTAGCGTAATAATTGCCATTTTTTGCCGTTAAATTCCACGAATTTGCCGTTAGTTATTTGAAAAAAAAATATCTTAACATCTTAACACATAAGTTAGCGAACCACGGCCTGAAAAACCTCTTCCCTTCGTACGGCAATTATTTTTGAACATATCAATAACTGCCACTTAATTCGCCGTTCAAGAAATCATCGTTGGTAAATCAACGATGATTTCTTGGAGCACATCGGAGTCGGGCGCAAGTTGGGAAATAACAATTTTCCATATAAACTTGCAATAATTTGCGATAATACTTTCCAACAAAATATTTTTTTGTTACT
This sequence comes from Diorhabda carinulata, assembly GCF_026250575.1. Lineage (NCBI taxonomy): Eukaryota > Metazoa > Arthropoda > Insecta > Coleoptera > Chrysomelidae > Diorhabda > Diorhabda carinulata. The sequence continues at coordinate 6,102,650 of NC_079464.1, read as the reverse complement.
CTATTTTCAGATCGTTATTTCAATCAATTTGGCATAAATATTCTTATCAACCACCTCATCGTCTGGTTGAATGACCTTTCCTATAACAAATTTAAAGTTTCCACATCAATCTTCAATTTATGACCTTTTGGAAACTATAACCTGGATTCGGGTAGGTCAGCGATCAGCTGATTGCGGATTCTAGCAAAGAACGAGATTTATATTTAGTGAAAATCTTAAATTTAAAACATGATGATGCATTCTTGAACAGTAAGTATACATGAATTGAAAAAACATAGATGTTATCACGTGTTGATCCTAGAGAAAGTTCAATATTACAAATGTTTCATTGCTCTCATAAGGGAAATTTATGTTTACGTTTTAAAGTTGAAGCCGAAACATTTTACAGCGATGCAATGGTATTTTTTTGTATGGCAAATTGGGCGGTAATTATTGAAGCATTCAAATACCACAGTCGCACGTTGGGAAGCACTTTTTCAAGGGGGTATCTTGCTGATTAATGCGTTCAGATAGCGAACAATATGTATTTTAGTTACAAATACCACGTCTTTTCTTGTATTCATCATAATTTATCAATAGGTTCAAATTTAACTGCCGTACCTTGGGAAGCGGTTTTTTAAATTATTTTAACCATTAAAATAATAAATTAAGCGGTTTTTCAGGGTGCGGCTCGCTAATTTTATATGAGAAATTGCTATTTTCCGACTTTACTCGATCCCGATGTGGTCCGGATAAATCAACGATGATTTCTTGAACGGCAAATTAAGCGGCAATCATTGATGTATTCAAATACAATTGCCGTACGTGGGGAAGCGGTTTTTCAGGGTGAGGTTCGCTAACTTATGTGTTAAGATAGCGGACCAGAGGTTGTTTAACTACCGGCAATTTCTTGGAATTTCACGGCATAAAAACGGCAATTGTTAAGCTAATCAAAAGTCATTTTTGAAAAAATTTGTTCGCTAGTTTAAAGTACGTTAAATGTACAGCAGTCTTGAAACTAATATAATTTGATATTTGAAAGTCTGCGTATACGTGCAAAACCAGTCGAAGTAGCACTCATCAAACAGATAATTTCATTATTTTTTGTTAAATTGAGGTTATGTGTAATACTAATTTAGTCTGTTACATATGACATTACAAAGCCAATAAGCCCTTTCATTTCTTTACTGCTACCCTACCCTACCTTAGGTATGATGTAATTTATATATGATCCCTAAGATAGTGACCAATTTATTTATTCAAATACTCACATCGTGTTGTACGCTTCCTTTCTCTGTAATAGATCGTGTTATAGAAAATGCTATTCCTATCAAAACCAATATTTTCGCATAAAATGCCGAAAGTACGTATGTTAAGATTTCACTAAAAAAAATAATCCGAATTTATTGATAATTAGAGAATTATTTGATTTTATTGCTTGGTTAGTATTATCAATTTTTAAAAATTACTACATACAATGACGTTTCAAAACATGCTTTATTGAAATACAATAACAAATGTTAAAATATATTTTTCTGTAAGCTACTGCAACTGTTATTTTCAAGTCATTTCCACCATTGCCGGAGTCTATTCTAGTAAAACTTGATGGAAAACATAATTTTGCTCTGGAAGTAATTGAGGGACTAATTCAGTCACTTGATGTTGTAGTGCTACGAAATCACAATCTAGCTCTTGAGCAATTTTATTATTACTGACATTTTTTATTGATTGAGCTAATAACAATTAAAGGATGATTGTGATATTCCATTGTAGAGTCATAATGAAATCCATTATCATTGAATACGGACAACTCCTTACACATTAAATTTCGACGGCGCGCGGTATCTATTTCTGCTCGAACAATTCTCCTAGCCTGTAATTGTGAGCATGTCTTTCTAAACGACGTTGGGTGTGAAGAGGTGTTTCAGCAGCTCTCAAATCACTTTGTCGCTTTGTGGTCTTCTCAGCTCTGCATGAACCGAAGATTTTTTTGCTGCATGGGCCCGTGAAGATTTTTTAGATAATGTAGATTTACGCTTCTGAGGCATTTTTCACACATACGTTTCCAGTGACAGTTGAAAATAACAATGGTACCTAACCGCAAAAATCCAAAAAAAAATATACTATGTTACTTCTAGTACCTCCCAAAATATGTGTACAAAGTTTCATGATGATTCGTCAAATAGTTTTTGCGTGAAAGCGTAACAAACATCGACGCTTTCACATTTATATTATATAAAATATATAGTAAGGATGGAAACAGAAAATACATAATCTACTTTGTAACTTAAACTATTTCATATAACTAAATGTTTGCACTCACTCTTCTAGTTGTCTTCCTTTCTTTTTCTTCTGATGCTGATGCTTTTGATTCTTTTCACGTGGATATTCAATATCTAATGTCGGCAAAGAATGATGTAATCTAGAATATATAAAAATTAAGATATTAGAAACGTACATATAATTTTGACAATATAATGATCATCATTTCTCCAATTTCTTACTTAGACCTTTCTTTATATAGTTTTGTTAATAAATTGTCATGTTTTTAGGCCTCTTTAATTAAAACTTGGTTGAAAAACCGATGAAAACTCAGCATCAATTTATCTGTTTTTAAATGAAACACTGCTACTAAAGTTTTGAAATAAACAAATAAATTCAAATATTTATAATTAGATTCAGCTTCATTATTTTTCAAAATATTCTCCAATAAGATCAATACACTTTGGAATACATTTGAACCAATTGTCGAAGCATTTTTTCCATTCCGATTGAGGTACCTCCAAAGCATGTGATTTTAACGTATCAACCGCTTCTTCAGATTTACGGGAATTGTGGAAATCATTGGGTGCCAAACAAGGACTTACGGTGGATGATCCATCAATTCGATTTTTTAAATATTTGAAAACGTTTTTGTTTGAACTGATGTGTAACAGCTCGCATTGTCGTGGTAGAAAATGATGATTCGTCTTCTGCGATTGATATTTAAGGAGATATTGAGTTCTAAAAGTGTCTTAACGTAACTATGTCATTTGGGGTGGCTTTTTATATGAATATTTCAACATTATTAACATTTGTCTTGGTCATAGACATTGCAGTTCAAACAAATATATTTTGTCATGGTTTAACTTCAAAATTGATAGAAAAAAAGCACCAAAGATTTATTTTCAAACTTTTATTACTACGCAACAATATTTTTCACTCTTATAGCTACAAAAACGTATAGGTTAACCATGGGATTCAAAAGTTGTAAACTACAAACTAAAACAGTAAGCAAGGGTGATTCCCGCATCTTCTGTGCCTTCGGTAATTTTTTGCGCCTTCGGTACCTCAATCAAAACGACATCCTCCGGCGGTATTGTATTTTCATGGGGTTGTTGGCAATGTGTAGTGTTGTAGAGTGATGTAATAAATCTTATGTTATTTAATTCACACTATTCGATTTGCTCCACAATACAATGGGATTACAATTATAAGACACTCTTGCCTCTTCGGATGAGCATTAAATTGATGATCCAATCCTTAATAACTTGGAAATCCAAACATCTCTTACCGGTAAGGTAAAAAAGTGCATTCAAAAGCCGCCGTCTTCCATTTAGGTTAACCATAAATTTTAGACTTGGTAATAAATATATACTGAAGCAAGCTCACCCTCTGCATTTTCACAAAGTATAAGAAAAATTTTAAAAAGTAGAGGACTTTTTCTGGATATTTGATCCCATGATTTTGTAAAAATTTCTGATTTTCCTGGATCATCGATCGGATTGTAAATATTAGCTTACAGGATCCCTCACAGCTCCGCATCACAAAATGAAATAAATTTTCATGTTGTTCTTCACTAAAATTTTTGTCACTAGACACAACAGTTGACGATGTTTGGTGCTGGGCATTATATCTGAAAAAAAAAACAGAAAATTGTGGGCTACTAGAATCTGATTTTACCTTCAAATGTTAATATTTGTTACTTAAATGAAATTATATTGTGGATGATTTTTTCAATTATTCTCTACAAAAACTTTTTTCTACTTACTAAAATGTACTCACCAAATTTAGATATTTTAACTAGTTTTTTCTTCCCAGCAGAAAGTTTACACACTTTACCTGTTCACACATTAGCAGTTAAAACACTAGGTGCTGTCAAAACGGATGTCATATTGCTAAATTTCACATTTTTACAAATAAGTCCCGTATAAAGAAGATTCAGGATCAGAATTAGTCACCTTTTTAGATTCAACATGTTTAAAAGGTAAAATATAATTTTTCCCTAAGAAATACCAAAGCTTTCCCAGCTTACGATATATAAAAGTTTATCAAAAATGATAAATTTAACGTTAAATGTTGATTTATATATATTCGATACATTGTTGGTAATAATTTGATTACAAATCACTACACTTACCTAGAAGATGTTTTCTAGTATAGCCCATGATTTTTAAAAGGTGTAAAGCCAATTAAATTAACTGATTTTTCAATTTTAAATAACTTTTTGAACAATTTTGTAACAATAAAACGATACGAAAATCAAATAACTTATTAATGCCCTTTTTCTCATAAATAAAATATGAATGATTTTTGCAGATCTCTAATATCGAAATAACATTTCCCATCACTTCTAAATTGGAAATAAAAGCAATTTACATCTCCTTTTTCAATGTTCAAAACGAGACATTCTGTATAGATTTCTCAATCGACACAGAATAAATCACGCATGCCGTCACTTTACTTTTTTATGCACACTGCATTAAATTAAAACAGAAAATTTGCAGTGACTATAATTCTCACCTCAATATATCCACACGTATCGAAACTAAATACTGTGTAATTTGATTACCCTCACAATATCCCCGAAATTATATCACTTCAGTTTGTCTTACAGAGAAAATTAAACTCCACATTACCTGTTTTCCATCGTAAGGTTTAATCAGTACTAGTTTCAGAAAATATAATCGAACCTATTTTCGCTAATCGTACTTGCCCGATAATTTTAATACAAATAACAGTACGCAGATTTCAATCATTCAGCATCATTCGCATTGTTATGTCAACTGGTAAAGTTGAACGTATTCGATATATCAAATAATTATTCTCTGGAGTACTTAACAATGAGCTATTTAAAATTTAATACGAAAATTTGTTAAATACTGTATGTAAATCTAAACTACATAAAATCTCAGGACTAAATACCAAAAAACTTCTAGAGAATCATAACCTCAAAACTAAACTGTACTATGAGATCAGAATACCCGGTTGGCTCCAAGAAAAGCAGACAAAAATTAATTGGGAGTGTCAGAGCTAAGATCCAAAAACTCTGAAAGTTTGAGCAATACATCGAGTATATTTTTCAGAAAGAAATATATGCATCCTTTGAGCCTTGAGCTTCAATAAGATCCAACCTGATTCGGAAATACTTACACACGTTTAATCACCTACCAAAAGAATAAAGTTCCGGCATGGCTTCCAAGATGTACTAGACTAGAGGACAGACTTGCTAAAGTAGGAATGGATAAACCCCTTTATAAGACCTAAGCCTTTCTAGAGAAATGACTACAGGACAATAGAGAACCAAATTTTGCCTTGTCGGAGTATTTCTGCTTCAATGGATACCTAGATAAAGCAGAGGACGTAGATGACGAAACACATTTCTATTCCGAGCATTACACTTGATATCTTTGGAGGCTAGAGTCATTCCACATCCTGAACTTTCTGAAAGGGGTGAGATTCGTGGATCAACTGAATCAGAAGAATAGACAATACGAGTAAATATGTACATACTTTTTGACGGAAACCCTACTCGACTTGGACTTTAGCATATTTGAATCAATAGTAGGTATATTTCTCAACAGATATCTCCAGTAAAACACTATAGTGTCAACAGAACGAAGCATCTCAATATTATCACGAGAGATAATCTCAACGAAATATTTGAGGAACATTGGAATCAGTGACCACCAAGATACTCAAAGCTAATACCATTACATTATTTTCCTCTATAATGTCTAAATTATTGAACCATCTAATGGTGGAATCAAATAACATCAGGCTGAAGCTACCTGAAATATCACAGACGGGCTTTTCCGTTACCTGGTAGCGTACTAAGTAAAGGGTGGAAAACACCTACTACGTAGAAAGCACTAAAGGGAAGTTTGTGATTTTTTATTTTCAATCAAATTTAGTTCCTCATTCATTAACCCTATAAAATACTATGTCTTACTGTCTTTTATTTTAACTCCTTTTCCCTTCCATTTTATCCCTTTTGCATTTGCTGCTTCGTTTACTATTTGAGTTCGTGCCTTTCGTTCTCCTCTATAATTTTCACCTGTCATTTTGGATTCGAACGGTCTCTTTGAAACCCTGTTTTCGGACATATATTTTATCTCTAAATGGTTCTTTTTTTAGTTTTATCTAATATATTTCTAATATTATGTTTTTGTTTCTTGAGGAATCTCATTTCCATTTCATTTATATAGACTGTTTGATTTCGATTCAATCTCCATGTCTTTACATAATTTTTTTTTGTTACTCCTTTTTCTCAAAGAATGATGCTTCCATTATATTGAATAGTTGTTTAACAGTATAAAATTTTTCATCTATTTCCTGCTCTAGTCCGCCATTACTATGTACTATTACTCCTAGATATTGACACAAACTCGTCCACGACATGGACCATCCAGCCGGTCCTTTTCGATTATATTAAAGTTTATACGAATGCGTTTTGATATACGGCGACGATCGGTTTATATTGTTTTTATAAAATCAGTTTTTAAGAGGGCCTTTTTGCTTGTCTACTTTCTGGAACCGAATTATCGAGTAAATCTTTTTGTATAAATAGTCGCTGCTTTATCAGCGAGGAAGCCAGTGAATGATTGAATGTCATAGTGAGCGGATCTAAAAAGTAAAACGGTGGATTTAAATAAAGTATGAGTTAGTGAATAGTTAAGTATTGAATAACTCATTAACTCCATATAGATTTTCATTTATTTCCTGTTCTAGTTCGCCATTACTTTATATTACTGCTCTTAGGTATTGACACTGCTCGGTTATAATAAAAGAATCTAAAGTTTGACAAATGCATAAATTATCAGAAAACCTATCTACAAGTTTTGATGTACGGCGACGATTTGTTCATATTGTTTTTATAGAATCAATTTCTAAGAATACCTTTTTGTTTATCTACTTTCTAGAATGGAATTATCGAGAAATTCTTTTTGTATAAATAGTCGCTTATCAGTAAATAATTGAATAGTGAGCGGATCGAAAAAGTGAGACGGTGGATTCAAATGAAGTATAGTGAATAGTATCGTTGGATAATTATTATGAATAGAGAGTTGAGTGTTTAGTGCATACGTAATTGTTTCAAAAGTATGTGTATAAATAAATTAAGTAAGTGAGAAACATTTTGTGTATAAAAACAATATAAAAAATTCGCTGTCTTATGAAAACATGTAAATAGCCTATCTGAAAATTGCCACATTCGCTAATCATTAGATTTTTCCAACATAGTCGAACAGAACTGGCCTCACGGTCCAGGTGGTGGAAAAATTAGTATTTCGTTTTTTTTTTGTATTTTCGTATTAAAAAGTTATGATTATAATATAAAAATTTATGAAATAACAATTCAGTTATTTACATTGATTCCATCCTCCAAGCCCCTATATCGAATTTTTCGTCCAATTGTTTGCTCATTTTATTGTTTCGCCTATTACTATTAGAACATTGGTAGACGACACATCCTTGCTTAACACCTTATCGTAAAGTTTTTTAATTATTCGTTATTAGTTCTTATATACATTGCTTTTGTCATTGCTATTGTCTTCAGATCTACCATGTGTTTCGGGACTTGATGCAAAAAATTTGGGAATGAGTGAAAAAAATGCTGTGACATAAGAGAATGACCTCTGGTTTCTGAATTATAGGCATTCAAAGTAACGAAAGCAAAACTTTTATTTAAGTATATTTTCCAAATTATATTTCCGAACATTATGAATTTTCAATGGATGATTACGTATGTCCATGTAATCTGTTTTATAGAATAAATAACTCTACACTACCATCGGAAGGCCAGGGGCGGCTCATGCCTATTGGTTAAAAATCTGTAATTTTTACAGGGATAACCTGAACAATCTAAAAAGAGCTAAAATTAATTTTTCAATAGATTTTTCAACGAAAAGGTACTCTTTGTTCAACTCGATAAAATTTATGGTTTAGGAGATATGTAGATTTTTAGATCGTTGCACATGTCAAGGGAACCGTTCGCCATACAGAGACGTTATGAAAAAAATCATCATAAATTGTGATTATTTATTGAAAATACAGTCAAAAATTTCTTGGAGATGTAATAAATAAATAAATAAACATTTGTACTACACACAATCAAAGATCATATTACTGGCATAAGGAAAAACTTGAAAGAGATTAATAATTATTCTTCATCTTGATAATATTTTGTCGATTGAGCTAGGAGGTCCATTTGCATGGCCACCACGTTTGCGGAACACTTTGTACATCACGGTTTTTAAGTACTTTCAATAAATCTTGCCTCCCTAGTTGCTTATTGAGTTTCTACAAATCTATGAAAATTCAATAAATTTCTTCATCTTTCTCAAATCAATTTCTCACTTTATTTTCTAATTGTCATATCAATCTGGTTTCTTATTCTTTCCTTCATCATTACAATCATTATTTTAAATGGTATGCATGTAATTTTTCCTATGAATCTTCATTTGTAATCATATTAAACTAATTCAATGACATTTGAAGGTTTGTTATGTGAAAATATATGTTGTTTATGATGGCACATACACTTGGTAACAATAATTATTTTCCGATGTATCCAGTATTCGTTTAATGAAAATCAAATGAAACGAACAAAATAAGAAAAAAAAAGCTTTATATCTAAGTACTCTTTCAGATGCACTGAATAAATACATAAAAAATTTACACCAAAGTGAAAATTAGACGAAAATCAAACATCGTAATCGAAAGTACCAACATAACAAATTAAAATTGTACACAATAACGAGATATTGACTTTGCAAATTCACAAAAATTGTAGACGACGCGTCTGAATGCGATGTGATAAAATCAGTTAAACAAAACAGCAGAGAAGTAAATAAAACTGAAATATTGAATTATAAATCCAAAAGTAGTTCTTTAAATTATGTTTTTATAAACTATGTAAATAAAACAAAGTATTCAATCCATTTATTTATAAATATTTGACCAAATTCACTTTTTAGTATAATTAAATTTAGAAACGTATTTCTCAGTGTATTTTATTTAAACTTATAATTCAGTTTCAACTTTATGGTATAACTCAGTATAAAAGCGTGTCACTCGGTGTTTTTAAACTGTATTGTATATGTTTTTCAATTCAACTTGCTGTGTTAAATCTGCTTAGAGGCATCGCGGCAGTTAGATAAGCCTATAAAAACTTCTCATCCGCTGAAATCAAACGATTGATCCTACGAAAGACAAACCCAAAGAAATTCCTGGGTACTAACTTATAACAGGAACTTTACTACAAGGATGTCAATTAAGAGATTCACTTATCTGTAACGCAGCCTTTAGGCTAATACATTGTCCTCTCCAATGGGAGGTTACCCAAATAATAATGGTTCCAAAACCTGCGAAAAATCCCAAACTGTTATGTAATCCATTAAAACCAAAAAATAATCCCTAAATATCAATTTGGTTTCCGTTAGCAATAGAGCAAATTCATACATTGGTGGAAAATATAAATGAATCCATTGAAGAAAAATATTTACTTCAGCAGCGTTTCTAGATATCAGCCACGCACTTAATAAGGTTAAGCACGAAAGGTTGTTATACAAAATAAGCTCCCATGTCAGTTTCACCTTATCAAAATTAAATTTTGAACATTGACATTTCTTTGTCAGTCAATTCAGGATCTAATTTATACTTCTAATCTACCAAGCACCAGGAAAACAGAAATAACAACGTTTGTTGTTGACCCAGCAATTCTTGTAAATCCTCAAACCGCATCGAAGAATATTTACTTCAGCAGCGTTTCTAGATATCAACCACGCATTTAATAAGGTTAAGCACGAAAGGTTGTTATACAAAATAAGCTCCCATGTCAGTTTCACCTTATCAAAATTAAATTTTGAACATTGACATTTCTTTGTCAGTTAATTCAGGATCTAATTTATACTTCTAATCTACCAAGCACCAGGAAAACAGAAATAACAACGTTTGCTGTTGACCCAGCAATTCTTGTAAATCCTCAAACCGCATCGGAGAATATTTACTTCAGCAGCGTTTCTAGATATCAGCCACGCATTTAATAAGGTTAAGCACGAAAGAGGTTGTTATACAAAATAAGCTTCCATGTCAGTTTCACCTTATCAAAATTAAATTTTAAACATTGACATTTCTTTGTCAGTCAATTCAGGATCTAATTTATACTTCTAATCTACCAAGCACCAGGAAAACAGAAATAACAACGTTTGCTGTTGACCCAGCAATTCTTATAAATCCTCAAACCGCATCGAAGAATCTACTTAAATCTGTGTGAACAAGTAGAAATTCCAGCCTTATATGTATAATTCAACTCAGGTAACATATACTCACGCAAAGATACATACCAACCAGTGACACTAAGAAATATTCAGCTAAAACAAAACAAAGGAGACAAAATATCTGGGTGTGTACCTAGATAAGAAATTAACATAGAGTAAACATATTTTCACAAAAAGGAAACAACTCAGTGAGCTAATCAGTAGTAGCTCACGATTAAACATTGGAAATTAGCTGCTCCTCTTTCAAACTCCATATTGGATTCAACTCTGGGTTTCTGCAAGTACCTCAACAATAAAATCGTTCGAAGGTTTCGGAATAAAACCTTCAAGTGCCTTCGTTTAGAGATGTATGTACAGTGCAAACTCTAAATTAAATTTGATCGCTAATTGTAGAAGCCAAAAAGTCGGTAACAAACATACAGGTGAAACTAATAAAAGCTTGTTAAAAAGTGCTCCACTTCTGCCAAGATTTCCGTCTTTCTTTTTATCCGAAATCAAAGGAAATCAACTCAAAGTTCTACTTGCAAGTGAAGAAGTACATGTTCCAATTAATCTTTTTGTAGTTATCTATTTACTGAAGAAGTTGTATGAATGGTAGCAGTTTCTACAGAAAAACAGTTATAATTCGAAATTAAATCAAACAGTTAATTCTGAACCATAGAATCATCTTCGAGCCAATAATCATGTGATGATGGACAAACTCTTGAACTATTGCTGAGTCCCATAACATCCATCACTTTGATAATAGACTCGAGTTTTAGTTGAATTTCATCACGTCAGGAAATTTGGTGATTTCAAAAACTATCGCACTAGAATGAAAATTCTTTGGAAGAAAAGTTTGAATTATTGAGTTTAGAAGCTCATTATTGTTTCAAGTATCTGTTTCCGACCGCCTGATCGATAAATTATCTGTAGAGGAATCAGTTCTAGGTCCACGATAAAATCTAGTACACAAAAGATCCCGGTAATGCTGTACTAACAAATTCGATGCAAAAGCCAGCGTTGGCACATGGAAAACTTTTACACACATCTTTCTCACATGTTTTAGATGATTTATTGGGATAACAAGAAGAGAAAACTCATACAGCGAAGATGAATGGATTCTCACAGAAAATCTTAAGCATATATTGGGTTTATAGAGCTAACAACAATGTTCTGAGAATATTAGACAACATTCAATGTTTGCAACCAAATCTTTTAAACTCTGATTACTATTAATATGTTAAGAACAATGTTTTTGAGAAATTGTTCATCATAACTCAAATTAAACTCCTTTTTTTAAGTTTTATTCATTTACTGGATATATTAATAGAGAGAAATTACATTGACATCCCGAATTTAGTAATTATAGATAATTTTTCGGTTAAAATAATCCATTAACTGATTTTAATGAGCTCAGTAGAGTATAATGACGTTACATGAGCTGACCGTAGAGTTAATTGGACTTGTGGAATCTCCATTATTGTTTTAGTGTGTTAATTACATCTAAGGTAAACAAATCGGTAGGATTGTTTACACGGTCACTCGATATTAACTTGTTAAGCAAAATGTAAAAACGTGTCGCATTTTCATTGACATGCGAATGGACAGTATTTTGAAATCTTTAAGAAATAATATCACATTTCATTCGATAATGTTGATTTTTTTTATAAACAAGAAGATTGGTAGCATAAACTTCTAAATATTTCTAACTTGGTAATATTGGTAATATCGTTTCTGCGCATGTCGATATATGGTTGTCATTTGTCAGCTCATGGAAATCATGTCAATGACTCGTTTCCACTTTTAAATCACCTATACCATTTATGCAAAGGTTTCAAGAGAAATATACGGAATAAAGGACTTGGTGAATTGGATAAGAAACAGAGAGATCGTGGAGATACCACGTAAACAATAAGCCAAATAAACGTTAGTGAAAACAAGCACACCTCGACATCCAGGACAAACACATATGAGATAGTAAGAAAGAAAGTCGCAGCCTGTGGATGAAATTAGAAGTGTTCAGAAGACGTATAAGTGTCAGCAGTGAATTAGACTTCCGTAAAGGTTCTCTAATCTCAAATTCGATAATTCAACTGATTCCTATTGAATAAGAAGATATGCTAAGAGAAGAAATTGACGCAAATCTATGTCAAACAATCAATTTACTCGAAAAAAAATATTTGCAACAAGTTGTCAGAAGGGATCGAAGCCAACCGATCATTCATATGCAACGTATTTATTTATTGACACCATATAGAACCGTTTTTTGATCACTGGAGACGAAAATTTGGATCTATATGATTTGCAAAACGCACTCTTTTCAAATAAATCACCATGAAGTTCTAGCTTCTGTAAATTTTATAGAGTATACGCAACATTATCCATTTAGAATCGCTGAAACCTGAGCATTTGCAAACAATTAGATTGAGTGAACTAATCTCTAATCGGAAAGAATCGATTATTTGATTATCACTAGAAAAGGTTTTATTCTGCAGAAGGATAAAGTAAGACCGTGCTGGTGCAAGACGAACCAAGGAAAACATTTCCTTAGTGGCAAAAATTTGGATGCTGTTCAAAATGATAATTTTGATCGGTTTGGCATGAACATTTGCACACTAGATGGCAGAATGTTGTTGACAGTATAGTTAATTACTTATCCATTAAGAATATAAACTTTTTATTAGAACTTAATTCAGGAAAGCCAATACTTTTCGGTAAAGTTATGTTGAAAATGGTTTGATATCGACCCAAAGTTTGAAATTTAAAAGTTTAACGTGACACATAAATTCTGTTTATATTAAAAACAATAAACTATTTCATCGACCTTGATCATCTTAAGTCTTCTTTCTAACCTAGTATTGTCAAGAAGTTGAATAACCTCGACATTAACGGATGGAGTCTTTCCTCATGACTCTTAGGTAATTTCTTGTTGGTTTGGTCAACATTGTCCATTTCCAGGTCCCTAGGAGGTAATGCGAAAGTACTTTGTTTTGGAATCTTTGAACGATTGCTAAGTTGTTTGCTTTGGTGCATCTCAATAGTTGATTGCATTAAGTCTATACAGACTTATAAAGCATAAGCTGACTGTGTAAAGAATGGAGTTTCTTTCAATTAGCCAATACATTTTCCCATATTTTAGTCCTTGTTATTTCCTTTTAACATGCAAATCCATTCCATCGAAGTTTGGAATCTAAGGTACTAAGTATTTTGCAATGTTTAAGTGGGGAATCAGGTTGTTGTTTCTGAATGGAATATGATCTTATTGCTTATGAATTTGACAAGAACTGATTTGATTCCATTAAATTTAATTTTCCATCTCTTCGTCTAGTCCTATATGGACAGCTGTTTGTGGATTGATGGTTGCTTCTTAATTACTCTTTCCTATGGTTAAAACAGCAGTGATTTCAGCTGAGGAGGCTATAATATTGTTTTCTAGCTCTGGAATATCAAATTCTGTATTCCACCGTCAATATCTTCAAGTTGGAATAGGCTTGTTCTTGCTCGATTCTAAAATATATTTCCGATATGTTTGATTGAAAGATATTATCTGAATATTGTTTTGGAAGGATAGTTCAAGCTTCTAAATTAGGCCTTTATGTTATCCAGTAGAAAATGAACCGAAATATGTTGTAGACTTGTAGAATATGTTGAAAACGTTAGCTAGATTTCACATAAACATAGAGAACGTGGTTTGTGGACCAACAATATCAAAAATCTCTTTTGGTACGGAATATATTGTTTGATTACACCAACATCCACGACAACACTATGTTGTCCTTCCATAGGTCGTTGGCACATATCCGGCTCGAAAGACCAGATAATAAATTCGTGAGTGTTGGTTTAGCGATAGTATATATATATGAAATAAACGCTTCCGGATATATTTTGAAATAATAATTTGCCACTACGTACTTGATCATAGGTTTGAGTAAAACACAACTTCATTATAAAATTTATTCTAGCAAAAACATTAAGTATCTTACAAATAAAATATGAATTTAATACAAATCAACTAATTAATTATAAATGTGAAATTCAACTTAGTTTCATCTAATTTCAGTATTTTTTAGAATAATTCATTTTGAATCCAGATCTGAATTATACAAAATCAGAGCGCTCTTCTTGTTATCACTCAAATAATAATGATTAGATCAGTTTCTTCAGCTCCCCAATAATAAAAAAGATTTAGTCATGTCTTTTAGAAATTGGATGGTAATTAAATAACTGATTCAATAATCTTATCTTATCTTATCACAAAATACTTGATAATTTTTTAACGTCATGATATTTCAATCGGATTCATCTTATAGATATATAATAATTCATTTATTTTTCTCAGAGTCTTCAACCACCAAAGAAATGACAGTTGAATTACATTAGGGGTACCGAATTCGTATCATATTTAGTTTTAATTTTATAAACAGTTTTCCAAATTTCGAATAAACATATAGTAGAATGAAACCGGTAGAAAATAGCCAAAGGCATAGAAATGTGTGTTATGATAGTCCAAGCCCAATCGCCGAAAAAATCCAAATGACTAGGCCTAAACTCCGCTCTGTTCTTTTCCAAAGTATTTATCGCCCACATCGCCATGTTTGCAACTATTAGAAAAGTTATAATTTCTTTCCCAGGTTTACATTTGAATTGTTCAATATTTCTGCATCTTCTCCACCACGCATCCAAAATGAAAATTGTTTGGATACAAGTTTGTATGAATGAAAAGATCTCGACTGCGACTTCGATTTCGTTGTTAGCGTCGTACGTGAAGCAACAACCAATTACGGAAAATACGCAATAAATAAACATGCCAGTTTGAGCCACCACCAGCAAAATGCAGTCCAAACCAATTCCCGAGCTGTTGCCTTCTTGGCCTATAGAATATCAATACAAATAAATAAATTATGTATATTTTTCCAATTTTTAAACTAATAATGAGGATATATTGAAAAATACTTAGTCTACTATAGAACCAAACACAATTTCAATGTAAAAATACTCAACATATTCTCCTCTTAATTGGATATATTTATTACAACGAACCTGCAACGTCTCTAGACGTTGCTATAAACTAGACCTCCACTGCTTTTATTACCTCCTCGTTGGAAGAAAATTTACGACCTTTTAAACTTTTTTTCAGTTAAGGAAAGAGATGATAGTCGGATGGAGCCAAATTTGGTGAATAAGGGGATTGTTCTAGTAACTCAAACCCTAAATCACGAATTTTTTGCATAGCAACATGAGATTTGTGTGCAGGGGCGTTATCCTGCAAGAACAAAACACCTTCGGATAGCTTTTCGCGTCTTTTCTCTTTAATTTTTTCCCGTAGAGTGGTCAGAAATGTCGAATAGTGATCTCCAGTTATTATTCTATAATTCTGTTTAAGAAGTCCACATCGTTTTCAAATCGAGCACAGATCGAACGCGATGCTTCTACCCTTGCACGCTTTAGGTCAACATTCAAACATTTGGGGATCCATTTTGCAGCCATGTCCAAATTGACATCAACTATATGATGAAAGCGTTCGAATGAAATATTCAGTGCTTCAGATATCCGTTTTAACCCAATTCGATCTGATAAAATCATTTTATGAGCTGCATCGATATTTTCGGGGACTGACTTTCCCGATAGGTCATCATCTTCAATGAAAAATTTACCTCTTTACAATTTTTCACGGTCGCATACGAAGGACATTGATCACCAAGGGTATAAAGCATATCTTCGTAAATCTGTTTACCTCTTAACCCTTTTAAATAAAGGTACTTGATGATGGCTCATTACTCCAATTTTTCGATTTTCGCAATTTGGGTGGACATCTTTTTTCTTTTAATTAATAGCGTAACTTTGGTTTACTTTTTTGACGTCAAACTTTACACTAACACTTCTAATAAGTTATTGTTCGTTGTTATGGTAACGCAATATTTTGTTTATGCATGGAACTGGTCTAGGCTAACTAGATATCAATACATCCTCGTAATTCTAGGACCTATGCAGTTGATACAGTAAAAAAAAAAGTATATAAATGCTTATAGTATGTTGTGGCTGTTTATATGAAGTCAATTTCTAAGTAATTATTTTGTCTACAAACTAGAGATTTCTAGGAAAAAAATTATAGGATATGAGCAGCCATAAATTCAGTATATAAGTCGTAGTAAACACATAGGATTAGCGTATTTAAATAAATTAGTATGTTAAGAATTAGATAAGTGTTTAGTAATTAATCTTAGTGCATAGTTTGGTGAATAGGGAATAGTTAAGTGTATTTAATATTGATATATGAATAAATTATTTAAGTACGTAAGAAACAACCGTTAGAAACTGTAATTAAATAAGAAAAATATCACAACACAGGAATTTTGATAACCTTCAAACTAAAACAAATTCTTGTAATATGAAATAAGATTTTATAGAAATAAGATCTCATTGTCATGATAATAGTAGTTTATATTCAATGGTATCAGTACCAATTGAAGTAGAAAAGTAGTTGTATCTCTAATTTTGTATAAAATAAAAAAATAATAGAATTAAATGAAATGAAAAATAATCAAAATTTGAAAATTCTAAAAAGTAGCCAACTAACAACAAAAGAATCACAGGAGATAAAGAAGAATTATTGTTAGACACTCGAATAAACTGTTCTAGGTCGATTGCGGATAGCCTCTTAAATCCTTACTTACAAATCGCCGTTATTGGTAAGATTACTCTTAACCGATCCTGTGGATAAAATCGAAATAGATAAGATCTGGAGATTAGGTTCAAACTAGAAATTATAGTTCCCTCCATTCCTTTATAAATAAGCTGTACAATCAACTAGTTTAAAAAACATATTTTGCCTTACTTTCAAGGGTGCATCTTCTAATTGAAATAACAACCAGCGAAATAAATAAACCAGCAGCTTTTTGGGGTTGAAATCAAGTTTCCACAATATAAATTGAGACTCGAATACCATTGAAAAAATAGGAAATTACGAAAATTTATCATCAAATCTGGAAAAAGGACTAATAATTCAAGCATATAAGTTGCTATTTTATGGTGATAGTGAATGGGTTTCATTGATGTTCATATCTCTTATCTAATTTAGTTCAGTTGTATTCTTATTATGAAATTTGTCGATTTAGGGACTAAATTATTGATATCAGAGTTATTTGCTTGTCAAACTAAAGCAGTATATTTCTTTCTATGATTGGTAGAGCCTATTCAATCAACAACCGACAGCTTTAAATGTTTTCCTATCTTTATTTATCAGTTTTGTTGTGAATTTTGGCTATCGATCTGATATGAACTCCACTGTTTGTCCTTAACCTGCAGAGTTGTGTAGCAAAAAGTTGTGTCCACCGATTTTTTTTCGATCGTTTCGTTTGTTGTTTTTGCAACGCCGCAAAAGAGCTCTGGTCCTGGCTTAGACCCAGCTTCTTTGGCCATATCGTCTGCTTTTTCGTTTCCATTGTCCATACTATTGTCACTGGCCTTGTTTATTGTCCACACATCATACCAGATTAGAGTTAAGAGACATCTAGTTATTCTTTAGTGATTTTGGTTCTAACGACCAAATAATGTCGGTAAGATCTGATGATTGAGTGAAGCACTTTTATTAAATTGATGTTTTTGTTCATTACTAACTTTCCGATAAGTTTTTCACTTGTTTCATTTTCTCGTGGCTAGAAAGTACTCTACAGAGTAAATGGAAATAGATAAAAGATTGATTTCAGATAGTAGGACTCATTATGCAGTGTCAAAAACCTTACATAATATGATAATATGATGTTTCGTTCATGTTCACAGTGTTGTTGATGGTTAACATTTTTTTGTTCATTCCAATTATCATATTCATACCTCCCTTTTCTCCATAGAATACCAAAAAGTGAGTATACTGAGGCATTGAAATCAGCTGAAAGGTTTGATTGGTTAGTAGGTATATTAATACCATAAAATCAGATACCACTCAAACGTCGACAAATTCCAAATCGCCAAAGTTATTATGAAATTTTATGAAAAAACACAAGGAACACCGTTCTGGTGAAGTAACAAATAACTGCCTAATAATATGTTTTCAATCGCTTCCGCTAGTGAAATCATTATTCTATAATACTTAAATTGAAGCAGGGATAGTTCTATCCAAAACTTACCATTTTTCCGGTCGTATTTGAAGTGTCGCATCTTTATCATTGCCACGATAACAGCCAAAGTAGTTACGACATACAAAGATAATTCTACGACGTTAACCTCGAATATAGCAACTTTTTCGTTTTGTCGTTTGGTATTTGTCAGAACAAAGAACATTATTAGTGAAATGATGGTTAATACAATCACCTAAAATACAGAAATCACAGCGTAAGCTACTAATGCGTCCACAAACAAAAAATTACTACTCCATGTAGCAATAGATGTGAGTCCTGAAATTGGAGGATTTTTTAAGAAATTTCCGGCCCAACAAAGGAACAATAATTTTCCCGCACACTCATTTATAGTATCCTTCCAAATAATCGGTGCTGTCATCTATCCTCTCTCTCCCCTACAAGTGAATATTCAAGGTTGGGAAATAGGACAAAATCAATAAAGCTCAGTTCAGGTGAATACGGTGGGTAGACAAACAATTCAATGTGGTGCGTCGTCCTAATATAAAAACATGGCATCCATTTTCAGAAATGAGATTGATTGAGCAACTTCTTTCAACAACTTAAATTTGCACATATTGATTCAAGTTGCTTATAACAAAATAGTTACGTAGCTAGATATTAAGTTTTTCTGTCTCCCATAGACATAACGTAGCTGGTAGGTTCTCCACCAGCTACACCTCGTTCTGAAAACTGTACTAACCAAGTGAAACGACATAAAATATACTCACTAATATGCCTGCAAATAGACCTTTGTGCGCATTGGAGCAATCGATAGTAAAATGGTGATTCGGATTTATAACTTTACCTCCAAATTGATCTAAAAATAGAAAGAATAGAAATAGAAATATTCATTGTGAGAAGAAACTAATATATGTATTTTTGTAAATTACAATTGAAATTAAATCATGGTACTGGATTCTATGAACTTCATTACTCCAGGTTTGTTTCAACCTGCTAGTCTAGATCGTTCTTGGAACGGCCACGGAAGCGTTTAAATGATATTTTCTGCGCAATCTCTGGTTATGCATGGTTCTTGTAACTGTACTTGCTACCAACCCAGCATCGAAAAGATCCTTCCGGAAACGGTTCACAAACGATACTAAGTCGGAACACAAATAAGGATCGTTCGTATAGAGGTAACTGCCTTGTTGAAACAAACCTTATATATGTATATTTAATACGAGGTAATTCAGATCTATGTATATTAATTTCTAGTACGTCCAAATAATACGTAATAAGGCTACTGCTTCATACACACTTTTTCAACTGCAGAAGAAAAAAAATACAACTCCCCAAATAGAGCATATTTTGAGAACGATAAAAGAGAACCTATACAACTTTGTATATTCCAGATGCCACGAAACTAGAGGATTAGGAGCTGGCAACACAACTTTTTTAATCCTCAAAAAGTAAGCTCTGACTGTAGTGAGTCGCTGCTATTACAGAATAAAAAGTGATACATACGATTTGCCAGTCTTCAATGGCTGCAACGCGCAATTGGTGATGTAAATCCTTAATAATTAGATGCGTTCTAGAGGCAGCTAAGCAGTGATATATTAAAAACAACTCACACTTAGATATGTTAAAAAGGATGGGGACTTATCTACGGAAAGCCGGGATGGTTGCAGTCCTCAAATGAGTTTCAAGTTGTCGAAAAGATGTTTATAAGTAATAAGGATGCTAGACCCTTGATTGCCACTAAACTCTAACTTGGCATCTGTAGAACAGCAAATATATACAAATATTTACAAATTTACATTTAATTTAACCTTCAGTAGCGGTTATAGAACGTAGGTAGAGGACGTTTTAGAGAAATTTTATTCAATGTTTTGAATGTAG
This sequence comes from Diorhabda carinulata, assembly GCF_026250575.1. Classification (NCBI taxonomy): domain Eukaryota; kingdom Metazoa; phylum Arthropoda; class Insecta; order Coleoptera; family Chrysomelidae; genus Diorhabda; species Diorhabda carinulata. The sequence goes on along the minus strand of NC_079464.1, from coordinate 6,082,198 downwards.
TAGAAGGTCGACAAAAAATTGATGTCTTCAAGAACGTGATACTAAAACAGAAGTAACTACTGATCCACAACAAGTGAAAGAGATAATATAAAAAATATTTCATGAAAAACGTAACAAAGCGATTGATATATCACAAAAAGAGGAGGATATGACTTGGTAATGAAGTACGTGTTAGTAGTCAATGTTCTTCAAGTACTGTTGGGAACACTAAGAAAGTGAGATATACGATCGAATGAAATCCATGGTATACCTATCAAGCGATTGAAGCAGCTCTTGGTGTTGGATAATCATCTTTACGTGAAAGAAATTGTTACTCGTCAACGGTTAAGAGTCATGGGTAACCCTCCAGAAATGGTGGAAATGGTAACAAATAATGAAATCAACCGTGTATGGAAACACGACTAATTGAATTGGTTATTACGTCACATATTTTTGTAAATGTTTAGTAGAATAAAGCGTAAACGTTGAAATTGTTACAATGACACCTTTTTATGAAAAAAATTCAAAATTCAAATAGGATGAAGTGAGTGGTGAAGTTGTATATTCGATTGTACATAATTCTGGATCACGTTGTATTAATATAAAAATCGAAGTACGTTTTACGTAATGTTTATAATAAAAAAAACTCACCAAACTGAAAATGCGTCATTACTTTATTCTGTTCAGGTTGAAATCTGACGTTTTTATCTTTTTCCACATTTTTATGCTTCGGTTCCATTTTGATCTTCTTCCACATTTCAAAAAGTATCACTGCACAGATAAGACTGTACTCAATAGTACATGGAAACAAAAATGGACTGGCATTCGCAACTAATGATCCCATTATTAGTCCATCTTGACAAAATTTGTCTACTGTTTCCACTGCATGTCGATTTTCTATATATTCACAATAAAAGTTAGTTTTGTAATTATAAAGACCTTTTTTAACCAACCTGATAGATGGATGATTTCGTGCTTAGTTTCAGCTACCAACACGTACAACCATTCCGATAAATTGGTTGCTATCATATGCATTATACCAAATCTAGCGATAGTTTTGTGATCATTGAAATCTATATTCTGAAATAATTTGAAAAGTAAATCGTCGTAATATACATTGAGACATATAAAACAGATCACCCAGTATCACGCATTTCTGTTTCAACAATTTTTTGCATATATTATATTACTCAATAAGTCGTAAGACTGACGCACAGATACCGCTGCTATTGTTAAATCTATTCGTCGTTTATGAAGTACCAATTTTTAAAAGACTATATGTAAAATTTCATGACATTTCGATAAGTCAGAAAGAAGTGAAAACCATTTAAGTGAAGCCTCTTTTGTTATTTTCAAAACCATTTCAAGTGCTAATTTATCATTGCTGCTTGTGATAAATCAGATTTTTTGCGTCGATATGCGACAATGAATAAAATATGAATCCATCATTTCACTCCGGAATCTTAACCTAACCTAACCACGTCCACAGACACAACAGTAACCTGGGAAGGTTATGGCTTCAGTATTTTGGGATACGCATTGAATATTGTTCATCGACTATCTCCAAAAGAAAGAGACAATCAATAGCGAATACTGAATAGAGTTGTTGGATAGTTTGAAAGCAAGAATCAAGGAAAAACGGCCTCATATATCGAAGAAAAAGCCACTGTTTCTTCCACAAGACAATGCACCTATTTACAAGTCGATAGCAACTATTGTTAAATTGAACGAATTAAACTTCGAATTGCTTTCCTCATTCACCGTATAGTCTAGATCTGACCCCCACTGACTACTGGCTATTCGTTGATCTCAAAAGAAAAAACAAAATGTGTTTTTCTTAATTAGTCACACGACGTATTGAGTGATTAATTATGTGTCTTAGATATATATATATCAATCAACATTTAGAGAAAAAAATTATGATTTGTTGAAGTATTTCCTGATGAGATGGTAATTTTCCTCTAGATCTGACTTAAACTAGTAAATTCAATAATACTGGGTCTTCGAATTTCTATGTCACTTAGTATAGTTAAATGGAAATAATTATGTATAGCATTGTAGAAATCGATAAAGTTTGAATACTTAGAGGCGAAAGACGAATGATTGAAAAAAAAATGAGGCTACAAGGATACTTCTTCTTCTTTCAATAGGACCAGGTCCTGTTCAATCCTGTAGTTTGGCCCTCTTCCTGGATCTTCCTGAGAAGCTGAACTCCAGCTGTCGTACCATCCTCTGGTGGTCTGCTTGTGCTCGGTGTCTGAGTTTTAGCCCACTTTGCCCATCTGTCTTCTGGCTTTTTTCTACGTGATCCCTCCAGAATCATCTCACCACATCCTGTACACTCAATACATCCTGTGTATGTGGTTCCCATTATCCTTTTTGTTGTTGATGTCTCGGCAACAAGGATATATAATTTGATAAACAAAAAATTAGAAGATTCAATTAAAACATAATTCAACAATTCAACAAACACAATTCAAGTTATCCAAGATGTTATCCTTTGGCGCATGCGTACGTTTTCTATAGCAACTCTAGTTTACTTAATAGCCATACCTCGTATAACCGAAATTCACTCTTATTGGAACATTAACTACGTAAAGTAATCTCATCAATTCAAGTGCTTAATTTATATTTTATATTATTACTAGCGATTGATTGAACAATTTTCCGATTCTCTAACTTCTAGTAAAATGAAACGTCAATATACATTGATGTTAGTATTAGAAATTAGTCAGATATTTAGATAACTACCAATATCCAACAATATCTGAAACAGTAAGTTTGGAAATTAAACAATAAACTTTACCTTGCTATTAAGAAATATGAATTGCACCTGAACTAAAGTAAGTACCATTCTAGTAACAGGAGTTATGGCATGAAGGATATTAGAATTGCATTCTAGATTATTCTTAAGCTCAAAGTATCGTCCAAACTCCAATCCGGAATATACCATACTTCCAATTCCGAAAGCTGAAATAGAGAACAATATATCTGATAAAGGATATCAAAATTATAGTTTGGAGTAACAAAAAATTAAATGATATATTCGATTTTTATATTATAACGTGTATCAATGCGTCAAAATGGACGCAAAGAAAGCAATGATACCAGAAAACCAAAAGAGGTCATCCATAAATTACGTCACACGAATTTCATGGTTTTTTGTTCTTCCTTGTCACAGCTGGTTACATTTACGAGACTCTCCCCATCCCTAGTGTGATTTTACAAATTACATTTAGAAATTATTTCCATTTAAATTAGTTTTTAATAAAATCAAATCGCACAATTTACAAAACACCAAATGATAAAATATATTAATTAGATTAACAAAAACAAAAATATTAATAGAATTATATTAATTAAAGATATAAACTTAATAATCCTGAATCTATGAACTTTGAATCCACTTCTTTAAATTATTTATAAATAGCTCAGCAGCTACTCATTTTGGTTGTTAATGCCAGGAGCACTATTTGTGTCAACATCTGTTTCATCGAACCTTACAGCATCATCGTCATCATCTGCACAACCAAATTTTTTGAAAACGAAACATCGCGCATATTATGTAGTTGTTTGTGTTGATTCATGGCTTTTTATGCAAAATATAGTCACTGCTAGACACAATGTGCTTGACAGAATTTATTAAATGGGCGCCTAGGCGGTTGGCACATAACTCTAGTAGATCGAGTGGTTTACAAAACGATTGATATCATAGGTTTTTGAGATTTTCGTAAAGTAATAGTTTAAAGTTCATGTTTTAACATTTAGATAATAATTTGAAATGTAATGTCACGAAATTTAAGATCACTTGCAACACAATGTCACACTTCTTCGACCCCCTACCACTCCCTTAACGTGTGACTTAATTTATGGATGGCATTAAAGAACGTGAATGATAATAAGATTGAAGAAGGTAATCAAATTATAGATAAAATAGACGAAACTAATAAAATATAAACTAGTAAATAAAAGGAAGAAATGGAGGCGCAAAAAAGAAAATGGAAAATCTGAAGAAGTATATGAAAAATATGAAGAACTTAGCATAATAATAATTACAGAAAACAGAGCGATTTAAAAATCATAAGAGAAAACTCAAAGAAATTGGAAAAGGATTGAGAAATGGAAAAGGAGACCAAAGAAAAAATCATTTAAGATAAGAAATTGCTAGAAACAAGACAAAAATGATGAAGGGAATTAATTTGAGTTTTCTTGAACACATATTGTCTTCATGCCGTTATTATAGTCCATCTTAAACTGAAATAGAAAGCGCGGTTAAATTATGGAACAAATTCAATTTTTCGGGTTTACTTTTAGTTAAAAATGAGCTTTCTAATAATGACGTCAACAGTTTTGAAACAGTGACATTCTTCTTGCAAGTTACTAATAATTTTTGAGATTAATTTATTAACTTTGTCCCAATTCAATCATGCAGCATCTGTGAATTTTGGGATTTATCGACATAAATCTTTTATTTTAGATAACATCATAGGAAAAAATGTTGAGTCGTGATGTTTGGGGGTCTTGGTCTTCGCCTCCCAAGAAAGCACGGGTTCAATATCTTGCGTACATTATGTTCATAATTGATGGATTGGATTATCTTAAATGAGAAAAATGATACGAAAATTGATTTTTTTAACTGATTTTTTCACAGCCTTAACTTTCAAAGAATTAATTACATTTTAGAATGAGATTTTGACCCAGTAACTTCACATTCATATCAGTCGAGTGCTTATTCATATTTACCAAAAAGGTGCGATCAAAAAATGCTTTTAAAACTATGCGTCGACTTTGCCGAATTTCGGTGAAACATAGACATCAGAAAACTTTTCATCCAAATCTTCTAAAATATGGCTGAACTATACCTGAACTCTACTCATTACAATATTGCATGTCTTGGTCAATTTTCGAATATTTGAATGTCAATAATTCCCGATGTAAAAAGTAAAATTCCCTGATGTTTTCTGTTTTAAATGAAGCACCATCCGTAGTTTAGCAGCTATATAGCAAATATATTCCAATCGAGTTTATATTCTGTTATCAAATGCTCGTATAGACACTCGCTGCCCTTTCAAAATTTCCGTGGAGGAATCGAGTGAAATATAGAAGCTCTGATTCTTCAATCTGTAAGACATTCAGATTACGAACCGCATTGGTACGGCACGGGCGCCGGATGAAGAACATGGACATTGTCTTTGACATATTTGTCGTTGATATGACCTTCGATCATCTATTGAAGATTATCCTGACTATAATATTTGCAATTTTCACTATTAACTGAACTATTTAGACAAATGTTGCCTCATCAGAAAACATAATTTGTTTATTAAAACGTGGATTGTGGTTGATTAAATTTTGCAAAATATGATAAATCTACATAAGGTGATCGGGATCATCATCGTTGAACTATTGATGTGAATGAATTTTGTACGGATAGTACTTTTTGACATCCATAATAACTAATACTGAACGTTTATACATGTTAGTTACCTCTTCTTTTTCTAGGTATCTCGCTGGTACCTTCAGCAATACCTGTATCCGGGTTCTATATTGTCACCTCTTTCCGATCGACCTCTACTCCATGTTCCAATTGGAGATTTATGTTTTTTTACTTTTGCTTCTCACACATCCATTCATTAATGTTATCTACGTCACATGATCTGATGTTTCCGCTTTTTTCTAGGTCTATAGTGCTATACCCGAGATCCGCTTGATAATTTTCGTATCGGTGGTCTCCAAGAGTTGATTCGTTTCCACTGTTTCTTACCTTGTTCAATTATGCAATATGAAATATTTTGAACATTATCTTCTTATCTTCAACACTTAATACATCAAATTTCAAAAAAACATTAGTATACTGTGGCAAAAAGGACATCATATCTTTGTGAATAAATGTGCTGCTTATAACTGGCTACAATATTTGTGTGATAAACCGTCAAGGTCAAGCCATTAACTGCTGGTATCACCTCTTCATTTTTGAAAAATCTTTGACCACCGTGCCATTTCTGCAAATATGGGAAAATGGGGCTAAATCCGGCGAAAATAGTGCATGAGATAGCAATTCAAATTTTGATTAATCAATTTCATAATATTCTCCGTTTTTTTATTTTTGATATTTAAGAAAAATTATCCCACGCGCATCCCAATCCGTGACCATACCTGCAAATGAAACGCTCTTTGCTTTCTTTGGAGCCGGTCCTAATTGTTTAGTCTATTGTTTTCATTGTTCTTTTGTTTCGAGTGTAAAGTGCTGGACCCACGTTTCATTCATGGTTACGAAACGGTAAAAAAATTCGGTGCAACAGTGCCACACACTCCATGGAAACATCCCCTTGACTCTGTGCGTACAGCTTTCTCATGTCTAAATTTTCAGATAATATGTGATGTACCGCATAGTCGACGGTCATCTACCACCGCCTCGTGGATTTTCTTCTCAGTCGTCACCTCATTTGGTCGAGCACTGCAATGCTGGACTTCGTAAGTTCTACGGTCTCGTTTAAACTCTGCTATCAGATATTTTATTGTTGATAACGAAGAAGCAGTCTCGCCCAAAGTAGAATCTAGCTTAGCTTTTATATTAGTTGGGCTAAGGCCCACATATCGATGACCAATTTTTTCCATTAAAATTCATTGATAACTTTCAATATTGATGGCTGCCAAACAAATACTAAACAACGTGATGTCTTGAAACTTGAAACATACGAACATATGTTGTATAAATTTTGTACTTTCTAATACAGTAGTACGTTCCAAGCAACTGCTATCGCCATCTCTAGGTTAGTCCAGGTCCTTCTGGGAACATTCTCGAATATATATCGGACAGAAATGTAAATATTTAATAATGTTCCTGTTCCTTTGAAAGCATGAATTGTTACTTATGGTAAACAATAAAGAACAGCAAACTTTCTAAACCATGCAAACAATTTTTAACGCAATCCTTTATAGGGGATTCCCAGACAATCGATAGAGTTTAACTGCGTTCACAACGTTTAATTACTGGATAAATTGCTGGATTATTACATAGGGCTGTTGCGAAATTGCAATGGAAATGCAGTTAGTGCGATTTACAACAATTATTATTGTTTGTTGGAAATAATAATCCCAATTGATTAATATAGTATATTAGGCGTTATAGCTTCAGCTCGATATACAACTTTATTGTGGTCATATTGTTAATTATTCATTGATAAACGTATGAAATTTGATTCCGTATACTTATCAATTTGAACTATACTAATATGAAAATAATTTGACAGAAATATGGTAAAAAAAAAACAGTTTACTTTATTAAAATTGACAAGTGAAGTGATCAAATATAGTTTTATCAAACACATAAAAATCATTTTTAAACAGTAGCGGCTTGACATTACGTGCCGCTGTCCGTGGCCCTTCCATTATCCCAAAAAAATGAAATATTTTGACATTTTTAATTTGATAAAGTATCACTAGATTTTCTGAATTATTTTTTAAAAGTTTCTACGAATATAGTGAGTTATAGCCCAGTCATATTAGGTAAAAAATGGAGTCAACATCGGAATAAAAATTAATAAGCTGAAAATTGGTATAAACCTTTGTTTCGTCGTTCTAAATATTGCCTCAAAATTCACCATTGCTATCGTGTCCGCGTCTTAAGATACTGAAGATCAAAGGTCATTAAAATCGGTCTTTTGTGAATATCTCGGTTCCTATTGCTCAAATGTGATTTATATTCATTATAAAAGTTGTAGAGCATAAAATTTTCTACAGCTTTTGTTTGAGCTTTTTTTCCATAAAACCAACTATTTTTGAGATAGAGCGCGAAGAGTGCGCAGCGTATAGTCGTATATGGGCTTATACAAGCTCAAGCGTGAGTTACGGTTGTATAAAGTCAATTACTTACTAAAAAATTATAATTATATTATGATTTATTGAAAGAAATATCGTTGAAATGAAAGAAATTAAAGCTTTAGGGACGCTAAAATCCAATTTAAATATAATCTTATTACTCGAAGCTATTATCAAAGAAGACAAGTTTCCAAACGACATAATACTTTTAAAGCAATTATTAGCATGTATATAAAAGAGCAGCGACTAGAGAAACTACAATGATAAGCATATAATTCTTTGCATGAATATTACAAGTCTCTTGTAATTGCATCGTGGCTGCCACTAACCAAAATTCCATAATTAAAAGTATGTAATTAGATTCCTCTCCAGAATTGCAACTTGCACGGCATATGTCCAGCAACGCTGTCGAAAAATCGGCACAAGTCCGGCAACGCACATAAGTCTGGCAACGCTTTCGAAAAAGATTTAAACGAAGCATGTTCGTGATTCAGACAGTTGGGTCTGAGTCATGATAACACGTGCTCCTCGAGAAGACGCGTTTTCAGAAAGAACAACTGATACAAGTTCACGCTTCAAGAAAGGGTTTCTTCGTTCCGAGGTATCTGCATACTAACGCAGATTGCGAAACTATATTTACCGAATTTCAACAATAATTTCCGAACTCGTCGCTGCCAAATCGTTCAACAGTTTGGAAGACGTACCAGAGATTCTTAAAAACGGGCTCTGTTGTCGACATGCCACGTTCTGGACGATCCGTATCTGTAACAACCAACGAAAATATGGAACCAGTACCGCTGGCCAACCAATTCGCAATGTGGCTATCTCGAGAACCTCAAATATTCAATGGTTCTTCACGACGAATGCTGAAACTCATACACTATCGAGAGTTCTTCACACAATTCACGAGGATGATTTCGATCGCAGATTGGAATTTTGCGAATGTAACTCAGATACAGTCGGGATGATCTCATTTCATTTAGTGGTCGAATGAAATGACCTTTAAGCTGAACTGTGAGACCAATCGACATAACTGCGCGTACTGGAATGACCAGAAACACGTCTCCATTTAAGAATAGTTAAACCTGCCTGGGGAGTGTGTGTAGGCAGGTGTCTATGCGGGAGGTTTCGTAGCTTATTTGATCAAGAAATATACATTGCATTGCAAGATGTATCATGTAAAGTTGCCTCAATTATCGATTTAGAGGCAATAGAAATTTGGAATGAATATATAGCTCTACTAGAAGAAATGAATATAATTTTTATATGATAGTTAATTACATACCTATTGCTCCTAACCTCAAGTAGAAACTTCCATATTTAGGGGCGACACGTGAAGTTTTTTGAAGTACTCCCGACTTTCCTCGATCTACAAATATCAATTAAAATCTTATTTCAGCCTTTTTGAGAACATCAGTCACCAGTAAAACTCCCTCTTGAAGTTAGCTAATCTCCAAATACTTTGTTGAACAATTAAATTAAAAGGTAAACAACCACCTTATAAAACGATTTATGGTGATGGCCAGAATCAATTGAAAAAGCTTTTATAAATATATTTTTTTTGTGAAAACGAAATCGATATATAAGTATAGTATATTTTTCAACGACCAAGGGATGATAGTCATTTCCCACGAGTATGAAGTGGGAAATAAGAATTCATTACGAATTATTCACTATACTTAAACAAAAAAATAATAAAAAGTGTAGTTCGAATATATAATACAACTCGTGACAGATTCGTTAATAGTATCATCTGGAATTTGGTACCTAATTCACTTAGTAAAGTTGGGAAATCCCAAAATTACAACCTAGAATTTCCAAATCCTTTGAATTTTATTATTAGGTAAGTACTTAACAATATACAATAGAGAAATGAATTTTCAAAATTGGTGCAAGCCGTAATTTGTAAAATTTAGGTTAGGTTTGGTTAGATTAAGTTAGGTTAGGTTAGGTTAAGTTCGCCGATGATATGACAATTTGTTGTCCTTTTGGCGTACGCAACTCCCAAGGAGCACAAAGAGGAGTGTGTTTTAGTGAGGTGATTTCAACATTGCGCAGTCCGCTGCGAGGAAGGCATTACTTTCCACCCCACCTCAGAAGGTCAGGTTAGGTTAATGGAATAAAATAATAGCGTATGAATTTGTGAAACAGGTCTCTTATAGATACAAAATGTAATATTTTTTTTTTCATTAGTCTATTATATGTTTAGAATGTAAAATATTTTTGACAGAAATACGTTGTAAATATATATTTTATTTTTGTTTTTCATTTCATAATTAAAATCGCGAGCTACTTAATCTTCCGTCACGAGTTGTCTAATCTTCATGACAACCACGATCACGAGTTTGGCACATTGTATTAGAAGTTAAAATTTTGTGGCGGATTTGAAAATCGCGAGTTGGCGCATCCTCGTAAATACAGCTGTCTTTGCTCAAAATGTCATAGGAGACCTGTTTATTGTATAATAGAACTACAATCGTTTCACAAGGAAGTCAATCAGATAAGAAAATATATCTCTATGAATTCTATATACTTTATATCAAATTATACTTACTGTAATTGTTTATCATTTCAACGAGCGCCTTTTCTTTAAGTAGAGTAGCGTACATGTATATAACAAATAATATACTTCCAATATACAAATACAAATAAAAACCTTGATAGAAAAATGTTTTCGCGTTAGTGATAACTTCTAATGTGGGAAACGCTATACCAAGTACGACGATCAGTTTGGCATAAAGTGCAGATAGGATTATTGACAAAGCATCTCTAAAAAGTAAAGTTAATTGAGAGTTCAATTTCACACACAAGTCTAGTATAGAAGAAGCAGTTTCTATTTGTAATTTATCATCAATAATTCCAGAATCTGCTATCTTTATAGCAGCGAAAATTCATCGTTTTTATATGAAGAAAATTTGTCTAAATTATCTGCTGTTTCACTTAATGCGTATGTTACATACAAACAACGAAATTTCGACGAAATTAGACCTTTAAAAGTGTTTTTCGACGAAATTAGACCTTTAAAAGTGTTTTTCGACGACATTAGACCTCTAAATCCCATAGTTTGGTGTTTTTAGATCTAATATAAACTTGAAAGGTAGACAAAATCAGATCTTTAAAGTTGTTTTTAGATATAATTCGACCTTGAAAGCCATTTTTATACATTTAAAGGCCTTTTTTGAAAATTTAGGAATTGAAAAGCGTTTATACATGATATTAGACTTTTAAATCCCATATTTTGGTGTTTTTAGATCTAATTTAAACTTGAAAGGTGTTTTTCGACGACATTAGACCTCTAAATCCCATAGTTTGGTGTTTTTAGATCTAATTTAAACTTGAAAGGTGTTTTTAGACAAAATTAGATCTTTAAAGTTGTTTTAGATATAATTCGACCTTGAAAGCCATTTTTAGACATTTAAAGGCCTTTTTTGAAAATTTAGGAATTGAAAAGCGTTTATACATGATATTAGACTTTTAAATCCCATAGTTTGGTGTTTTTAGATCTAATTTAAACTTGAAAGGTGTTTTTCGACGACATTAGACCTCTAAATCCCATAGTTTGGTGTTTTTAGATCTAATTTAAACTTGAAAGGTGTTTTTAGACAAAATTAGATCTTTAAAGTTGTTTTAGATATAATTCGACCTTGAAAGCCATTTTTAGACATTTAAAGGCCTTTTTTGAAAATTTAGGAATTGAAAAGCGTTTATACATGATATTAGACTTTTAAATCCCATAGTTTGGTGTTTTTAGATCTAATTTAAACTTGAAAGGTGTTTTTCGACGACATTAGACCTCTAAATCCCATAGTTTGGTGTTTTTAGATCTAATTTAAACTTGAAAGGTGTTTTTAGACAAAATTAGATCTTTAAAGTTGTTTTAGATATAATTCGACCTTGAAAGCCATTTTTAGACATTTAAAGGCCTTTTTTGAAAATTTAGGAATTGAAAAGCGTTTATACATGATATTAGACTTTTAAATCCCATATTTTGGTGTTTTTAGATCTAATTTAAACTTGAAAGGTGTTTTTCGACGACATTAGACCTCTAAATCCCATAGTTTGGTGTTTTTAGATCTAATTTAAACTTGAAAGGTGTTTTCAGATCTAATTCAACCTTGAAAGCCATTTTTAGACATTCAAAGGCCTTTTTCGAAAATTTAGGAATTGAAAAGCGTTTATACATGATATTAGACTTTTAAATCCCATAGTTTGGTGTTTTTAGATCTAATTTAAACTTGAAAGGTGTTTTTCGACGACATTAGACCTCTAAATCCCATAGTTTGGTGTTTTTAGATCTAATTTAAACTTGAAAGGTGTTTTTAGACAAAATTAGATCTTTAAAGTTGTTTTAGATATAATTCGACCTTGAAAGCCATTTTTAGACATTTAAAGGCCTTTTTTGAAAATTTAGGAATTGAAAAGCGTTTATACATGATATTAGACTTTTAAATCCCATATTTTGGTGTTTTTAGATCTAATTTAAACTTGAAAGGTGTTTTTCGACGACATTAGACCTCTAAATCCCATAGTTTGGTGTTTTTAGATCTAATTTAAACTTGAAAGGTGTTTTCAGATCTAATTCAACCTTGAAAGCCATTTTTAGACATTCAAAGGCCTTTTTCGAAAATTTAGGAATTGAAAAGCGTTTATACATGATATTAGACTTTTAAATCCCATATTTTGGTTTTTGAGATCTAATTCAAACTTGAAAGGTATTTTTAGGCTTTAAAAGTGTTTTTTGTTAGTTTTCGACTTTTACTGTTACTTTTAGTAAATTTGGCCATTTTTGGGAACAAATTTGAAATCGAAATTATTTTTTTGATAAAATTATACTTTGGAAACTCTTTTTCCCCCATATACTCAGCGATTAACACTAGGAGGTTAACGAAAAATTTTAATCTCAGTGACTGGTAACAGGAACTAACTTCAATGTTTCTCAAGAAGTGAAAACTTCTACGGGAAGGATCATAAAATTTTTTTATAATGTCACTAGAGAAAACCCTATTACAAATTATCAAGTATAAAGATTTGTCAAATACTTAAAGCTTCTCCTTGTACTTCTTAGTAAAGCAATTGAATGTTAGGTTAGAAAAATTATCCTCAAAAAACAGACATATACTTACGTTATATTTTTTTAAATTTAAAACAGGAAACGGAAAGTGTTATTAAAAAGAAATGATATCGTAACTTGACGATAATGAATTTTGGAATAAATGAAACTGGATTACCACTGGACTAAAAATTCTTTCTGTAAAAGAGCACGTTTAATTATCCTACACATAGAACCAGAACACGGTTGGTTAGACGATGCCTTATTGCTCTTCTAATCAAAGTACGTTAACGATTACTAGCACGACATTAATGCTGCGAAGTTCTAGAAAAACATCAAATAGTTCGCCTTATTTTATTGTACCATTGAATAATTCACATAACTTTCAATTCACGCTGTTATGATCCACGTTATAGTAGCTGTATTTAGACCAGCGCAACGAGTAATACAGTGGTTAGCGCTTTTTTCGCGACTTTCCAAACTGTTATGACGATTGGAATTGAATTACAGTATACTATAATAGGGTGTTTGCATGTGATTTTATGCTTTATGTATAATGTTTGCAATTTAATATTTACCAAAAGATTTTATGAACACTTATACGAAGAAAGGATGGATAGGACAACCTCCAGATGGCACAACGTTTCAATTATTGTTACTGCTAACAGGGGATATCCACAAGCGGGAGTCGCAGCTCCACTCAAGTGAAGCTTAGTAGTAGGCGAACTCTTATGCGGGCTGACTCAACTTGACATATTATGTCAAGGATACGCAGACGATATAGTCAACGATCATAGTACCCAACTATACAAAAATGTGGTATGGATCGGTGGGGCTGAACGTCGACACGACTAAGACGAGTAAGAAGTACCTAATTTCGCTTACTGGGAAGAAAAAACTCAGCCTCGAGCCCATCAAGCTAGACGTCAATGAGTGGAAAACAGAGGAGAAATATCTAGGACTCATACTAGATAGTAAAATTATCGAATTGCTTCCTCATCCACCGTGTAGTCCCGATCTGGCTCCCAGTGACTAACGGCTATTGGTTGATCTCAAAAAAATACTCCCTGGTAAGAAATATATCTCAAATGAAGAAGTAATTGCAGAAACTGAAGCCTATTTCGAAACAAAAGACAAATTCTCATACAAGCACTGCATCGAGAAGTTATAAAAGCGTTGGAATGATTTTATTCCTCTTGAAGAAGATTAAATTGATGAATAAAATCGATTTTTGACAAAAAATGTGTCTCTTAGTTAGTAAAACGACTTATTGAGTGATGTACATTGATATGTTGAATTGTTTATTATTCAGTTATGATGTTATACATACTCCCCAATTTTCCTGTTGTGCTTCAATTTCTGCAGTTCTTTGTTTTCCATGTCTTCTTTTTTTGATAAATCTGAAGAATCGTTAAAAAGCCTGAAATACAAATTATTAAAATAATAAAAAGAAATAGTTCGTGTTGTAATGAGTTTAACACTTATGTTGTTTGATTTCTCTTAGCACTCTAAACGTTCTAGATTGTTCTAACAAGTGACTTTATGGTTTATCTAGTGATTAACGATCCTTCGTCGTTCGTAAAATATCGAGTTTTATTATATTGATTCTTCACTTACTCTAAGAATTTTACTATGTCAAATTTAGGGTCCATCACACTAAATAAGTTCGACGAACATGTTTTCACACCAAATTGTATTATTGAAATGGATAAATGACGTATGAAATCTAATCTGTAATTAATTGTTTATTCAATCTATTGTCACTGAATAATTTCGTCTACGTCCTTCGTCCAGCTAGTGAACGAAATATGTTGGAAAATTTCAGTGATACTCACATAAAACAATATTTTTTTTACGTCAGTGGAATAATATTCAATTTCTATTATTTGAACAAACGACAACTTTTAAACCAAAACAATTTTTGAATAAATCTAACGTTAAAGCTGTTAATTATGTCACATTTTTATCACTAGAATTGAGGAGTGCTTTGTATATTTTTGTGTTATCAAATTATCATTTGTTCTTAGTAAGAATTCTCAATTTTGAATGTATTATTTAAAATGGACTAAAATTCCTTCCTCTACTATATTTATAGTACAAGATTTTATCCACTATATTTGTGATCCTGACAAGGGTAATGGTTTGAATTTGTGAACTTATTATATTATCATCTTACTTATTAAAAACGAAAATATATTGTATCCATAATATCATTTGAAATGATCATAAAAATGAAATCAGACAATGATTGTATTTTCATCGTTCCTTAATAAAAATACGTCTTCTCTAGGACTCTCTATGGCCTTTCAAGCATCAAAGTATCAAGGATTAATTTTTCACTCTCCTTTTATCTATTTCTCTCCGAACACTCTTTCCGGTCCGTTGTTACGTCATTCTTATTGTTTTTTCCTTTTTACCTCCTACCTGTGCAACTTGTTCTAGCCCAAGTCTTCGTGGGTATTCCCTTACTTCTTTGTGCTTCTGTCACTTTCCTTATGGTGGCTTTGTAATGTTGTGTGACCGCGCCAGTTTGAAATCAGAATATCCTTTCTACCTCCTACATGTGCAACTTGTTCTAGCCCAAGTCTTCGTGGGTATTCCCTTACTTCTTTGTGCTTCTGTCACTTTTCTTATGGTGGCTTTATAATGTTGTGTGACCGCGCCAGTTTGAAATGAGAATATCCTTTTTACATTCTACCTGGGCAACTTGTTCTAGCCCAAGTCTTCGTGGGTATTCCCTTACTTCTTTGTGCTTCTGTTACTTTTCTTATGGTGGCTTTGTAATGTTGTGTGACCGCGCCAGATTGAAATGAGAATATCGAATTTGGAATTTATATGATCATTTGAAGTGAATCAAAAAAAGAGTCACAACATCTCATTATATACAAATTACTGATCCTTACAAGGATAATTGTACAAATTTATGGAATTATTTTATTATCATGGTGATATCAGTGGTTTAGAAGATTGAATCTAAATATTTTTTTGTATGTTGTAGTAATCCTAGTAATTCTAGCAAGGACTGATAATGTTAAAATTACATATTGGAAATCTTAAATGTGCATATGAAGATTTGAAGTCCTCTTTATGGACATCATCATGGACCAAGGCACTTTCACTGAAATCTCAAGTTTTTACTATTTGTATTGATAGAAGCTTGTCTGTTCTCGTGGATGTGTATCCATCCATCCATCAGGACAAAAATTAGCTTTGCAGCAATTGCCAATAAATCCAGCTATTTTTTAAGAAACCAATGCTATAAATGACTAATTATATGCATTAATTTCAACATCCAGCTCATAAAAGATATATTGTTCACCCAATAAGTCTCTGCATAAACGTGGACGGAGCTTTTATAAGGTGTAACTCATTACCTTATTTTAATTAACTTATCCCCGTAGTAGAAGTCAGTTTAACTATACGAGGTAGTTCTTCGTACACTCCACTTTTCAGAAATCCTCACAAGAAAAAATCATATAATGTGAGTTCGGGTGAACAGGGAGGCCAAGGAATCGTTCCGTTTCGAGATATCACACGATTTGGGAAAATTCATGCTCACACGTGTAGCTTGTGGCTCCCTCTTGTTGGAATCAAGTATGATCAGTAAAGTTGAGGTTCACGATTCCCCATGAGGACATGGCACACCAAACTTTTACCTTGGCTGAGTGGGGAAGTTGATGTTGGTTCACATACCCCAAAACGTTTCGCAGAATTGCCGTTGATCAGTTAAATAATTTTCATTGAATACTTGAATTTTGTAAGGGTGATGGTGCAAATGCACCTCGTTTGCACCGATATTTCCAAAATTTGTCTCCCACAATTTTATTAAATTTTCACTAGGCACAGGCTGATCGCAATAACTTCACAATGAGTACGAAAACGACGCTGATCTGCTACATGGCTACTGGTTTGGTAAAACGCTCTCGTAGTAAACGCTCGGTTTTGTTTTGGATACTGTTCCATGCCCCCTGATATGCTTTGAGGTGGGGAAAACGGTAACCTTGACAACTCGCCCCGCTAACTTTCTACGTATCCGCAACGATTTAAAAAATACAGGATCGATTGCCGCACCTTGTATAAACACCTAAAGATACTGACTTATAATACTAAACCAATACTGTGAACTTTCACTTTACTATTACATTTAAATCTACGTTTTCAGTTGGCACTTCCATAATTTTGACATAACTGATACGCATTCAATGTCAAGGTCATAGGCGTTGGAGAAAACTTAATGTAAATGTTTCGATCATACACTCACCCCAATATATATCGCCTTTGTGACATTACAATTTGTGCAGCTGAGAGAGCTACAGCTTGTGACGGTCTTCGGAGTGCTTGAATTATTACCGAAGCTCTTCGAGAATTACTTCTTGAATTATTAGTGCTATCTGTCATTTGTTCAGGTACTGCTCTATTTGAAGAATTCATAAAATCGTTTATTATTTGAGATACTTGAGGAGCAGGTGAAGATTGATAAACCTGAGATCCTGTTGACTGCAGGGTCGGTAATTGTGGAGATGCAGGTAATGAGAATGCATCGTTTTCTACAATTGGACTCAGTGTAGAGGAGAGGCTGAAAACAAGATAAAAGTTAGCAAAATGTATCTTGATTCAAATAATTTGATAGCTTGAATGAGTGGTTTGGTTAACAACAACAATTTCGTTCAAAGTACTGTAACTATAAGAGGACTGATCCCTTTGCTCCGTCTTCGTTTCATTGACTATAAAAAATTGATAAGATATTATTTTTATTTTGCTATATAATCGCTTTTAAAGTCGCAGAACTTCTCAATTTTGCAGATATTTTAGGCCTTTCTCATCCAATAATACTTGACCTGCTGAATGTTGCATCTTGATTTTTTTTGGAGTTGGTTAGATTCCTCGAACTCCTCACTTTGGCCTGTATCACACTATAATAGTTCTGTGTCATATATTTATTATCAAATATGAAAAATATTACAGTATAATGGAAAAACTAACTTCTGATCTCCTGGAGAGAACATATTACGATATTTCCAATCAAAATGGCGTCTAAGAAATTCCAGTAGACGGTAATAGCTACAAAATTTCTAATTTTCAAATAAAATGCTGTATTTTATCAAAAATGGTGACCACAAGAAACAAACGATTAATTATTTCTTAGTCAATTCGTTCTTCATTCTTTAAAAAAATGTTTTCACGCTTATACTGTTACTCAAATGATTATTTTTCCTTGAAATTAATTTATGGACTTTTTACGCCACAAGACAAAAAGTTTTATCAATTCTTGAATAGTTCCTGTAATGTTTTAGAACTTAACTTAAATATTATTTAAATAGATGGTTTGAATTTCCAACTGCTCACGTCTGGATACTCTCTGTCTAACCTACAATCTTTTCCTTGTATTTCTTTGATGTCACTGTTGTTTACGTAACAATAAACAAATAGTCATTATAGAGCTCAAACAATCACGAAAAAAAAATAACAATGTTATCAAATTAATATGACAGTGTAAATAGCAAAACATTTTTTATAATACTTTACATAATATTTCTTCATCATACCCATATCATCATATATTTGATAATAAATATATGACTTAGAACTATTGCACTGTAATGAAGGTATTTGCAATTTGATCACTGCATCATAATGATGGAAACTTTTAAAAAGATGTCATTTATCTTGTCTATATAGAGTTGAAAGACGGAATCAGATCTCTCTTTAAGTTTGCTTGTGTACATTTGTTAATATTCGTGGTACCCATCATGCAGGCAATTTTTTTGTTCAATTTAACAGTACCATAATAGTCGCTCTTTCCACAAGAGATCAATGATCATGGTTACTTCATTTACATGATCGTTGGTATCCGACTGTCTATCACAAAACTCAAAAGACCACATTTTCACTATATGATATGTGATTGCAGATTCTTCAATGATATCTATTAACTCTTTATGAATTTGAGTTGGGTGAAACTATTTTAAACATGAATATCTAATCACCGCGCATTGCTCGACACGATTCACTTTGGTACTGTCATGTAACTCTCTCGAATTCGGGTTTCTACTATTCCAAAAGCTCATAATTGTCAGTTTGTAGTGTGACTCTATGAATTACAATTTGACGTGATGTTAAATAATTTATTCGATTTATAGCGGAGCAAAGGAATCATTAATCGTAGGTAAATAATTTCCAAGACATTCTACTACCAAATTTGAAATATTTATTTCACTATCAAGCACTACAAAATGTGTTGTAGGGGCTCAAAACATTGTAAATGACCCTATACTTTCACCCGAATTAACATAAAGCAACTCACCTGTTTTCTTCCTGCACGGTGTCCATTAAAACTCCTAATTATATTCCTTCTTCCACTTTCCCTGGTGGCTCGTAAATTTTATTTATTAAAAACTTTATCCAAAATAAAAAAATAATGAAAATGTATCCCGTTCCAGCGGAAAAATTATTCTTATAACTTAGCACGTAAAATAGTTTTCTGAACAAAACTTCTGGAATCTCCGCGTAAAGAGATATTGTGACAACCAATGTGAGACCCACTGATAATGTTTTAATAAATTTCATTCTGGTTAATTTGCAACGAGTGCTAGACGAGAAGTTTTTATATGCTAATTGGTAAGACAAACGTTGGAATACACTTTGCGGACTGGTGTAAAAATTTGGACGATTAATTTTCTGATCACTTAAGTAAATACTAGAATACGTTTTTCTAGATCTAGTCATATATGTTTATATAGTTTTTTATGCCTATTCTTTCATAATAAGTGCGTCTATCACTTTTTATTCCTCTCTGTACAAACATCTATTACTTGACTACAATATTTGAATGCAAGTCACACATAACAGTATCAGTTTTTAACTGCACCCAACAACTTAGTGGAGTAGCAGTCATTGATGACAGTTTTTGTTGTTCTGCTTATTTTGTTGATTTCTAGCGTTACATAAGATCAACTGGGCACGCTGCTGAGGCGTGATCCAGGTCAATGACATCTTGAGACGGTTACGAACTAACAAAGACCTGGACAAGGAAGAATAATAATCAAAATCGCAAATGGTTTTCTTCTATCCGTGAACTACCGCTGGCAAAGTTTTTTGCAATTTGGGCAACCTTGTATAGAGCAATGTTAATATGAAGAAATAAAATGAATATTCTACTCTACTACCTTTCCTTATTAAACGTCTCTATAAATTTAACGAGTTTGATCTGATAAAAATAAAACTGTTTGAGAATCAAGACTTTCGCGAACTACTTTTCGGTTCCAGGTGTTAAAGTAGTCAGTCTATTCTTGTCCAACGCTATTCTCGGTTCCTACTATTCCCTCTCACACAGGAAATATGCAAATTTAGTAAATCCGACATCTGACCCCAGAGAAGACCTTAACTTTTTGTTTTGTATAGATTTTCTTTAACTGAACTGAATTGCCGACCAGAATAGAAGCAAAAACTTTTTTTAAAAGAAACTTTAACACTGTTTTTTGAACTGGATGAGCAATTGCTTGGCAGTACACAAGTGATCAGTCTATCCCATAAATACCCAATAAGATTAAAGTCCGGACTACACACCAGTCAATCCATAGCGGCAATTCCGACATCCTGTAAATACTAACGTACGAAACCTGCATTATGTGGATCGGTATTTCCTGCAGTAGGATGAAGATGTCGCTTATGGAACTGCCGTAAAATATCTTCTATGTATCGGTTTACGTTAATCCCGCCGATCTACCGCCAGTTTCAATATAAACCAATTCGATTTTCGCTTCTATTGAAATTCCGACTCAAACTATCCAGGAATTTCGTCCAAAAGCTACGTTTTCATTTGTACAACACTGCGCGAATTTTTCTGTAGACTCGGCCTCTTTTACCTCTACCATTCCTGCGTACTCTGATTTCGCCTGAATAAAAAACGAAACCTCATTGTTTGTTAGTTCAATTACAGTGGTGTCTGGCAAATAGTGTCTGCTTGGTGAGCTAGGGTTAATTTGAGTCCAGTAGCTGGATTTTTGACTCAGTTTTAGCTGCCTTAAGTCTTCTTCTTCTTTATTTTATATCATCCTGCAGCCAAGAGAAGAAAATTTCGTTTCCAGTTTTTTTGCCAGAAACTGCGATTGCACGGATGTCGCCTGAGTCAATTTTTTTGCTCGCGAGTGTATAATAATTTATTTTGTAAACTAGAACTTATACATACGAAACTTATACGTAATACTTTGAAAGGAAGTGAACTAATATGTTGTTTTTATATTATCAATAATGTTTATGTTTGCAAACTTCTATTATTGATAATTGAAGAATGTTAATACCAATTAGTACCATTAAAAAATATATAATATGTTAGTGTTTTGATAAATTATAAGTGTTAAAATATGATATGAATAAACTTTGATAAATCTAATATTGTGTTATGTTATGTTCAATACTACTTGGTTCGAACCGTGTCAGACATAAAAACAAATTCTTTGGATGTATCAGCTTCCAAAACATATTCCTATAAAATTTTATTGCAATGTTGCCAGTAGTTGCGTGAACATCGTAAAAAATGTTTATATTTTTTTTAACGAATTTTATCTTGTATATTGGAGGCGTTACGAAATTTTTTTACTGAGCAAATCACAAATATTTTTCAGTTTTATATCTATCCTAGACTTATTTTGACACGCCCTGTATAATATTCCAAAGAGTAAATTGTTTCACAATTTAGATTTATATCCGGCCCTCAAATGGAGTTAGACGAGGGATTCCAAATACACCCAAAACGTTCGATTTAGCGGATTATCGAGCGATAGATTCGATGTTTCAGCAGAAATTGACTGGTAATTAACTTATCCTGTCTGAACCGAAATCAATCGGCAGACGTGAACCTCGACTTGCCACTTAAAATGAAAAAGAACGGTTTTGAGTACACATCGAATACGACAAGAGTGTCCTTGAACAGATATTTAGTCCACGATTTCGTAATTTATTTCTTAATATCCTGATTTAGGTTAAATTCGTCATTATAAAAGTTTCTTGTTCATAAAATGATTAAATTATATTTTTAAACATTAAGGAAGTCATTTCGAGCAGAAGGCGACACTTTTTTTGTAACATTCATCATGTACTTGAGGAATATTCAATTCATTACCGAACTTATTGAAGGAGGAGGGACCGGAGATGGTTGGCGCGTTTGCCACATTGAAGCTTTTTAAATTCTTTTATTGACAAATGTAGGAAAATACCGTTTCGTTTGTTTATTGTTTAATCAATTTTTTTTATATATATTTTATTAAAACTATATTTTATACTAGTAATTATATTTATTAGTAGGTACTTGCATTATCAGGTTTACAAGCTACCATGTTTTTTTCACTGTCCTCTCTTCTTCTTTTTCAATCTTTTGACAGGACGAAAGCTAAAGAACTAAAAATGCACATAACTTGAAACTATGGAACAAATACCTTGAGGGTTTTAATCTAATGTAAGATTAAAATATAGTAAAAAATGCAATTAAACATCTGAAAAAGGGAAAATCACCGGGACAAGAGGGGTAAACGATTAAACTACTTAAAAATTGAACTGCAAAACTGTATTCTTCGCTGGCTTATCAGTTTACTAAAAGCTCCAGCGATGAAAATATACCAGAAGAGTTAGGTTAGGTTTAGAAGAGTAGAAAATGGCCTTTATAACATCGATACCCAAGAAAGGCAACAATTAGACTGTAACAGTTATAGAGGCTCATCTGTAACTAATACCATAAGTAGAATTTATGGAAGAATAATAAAATATCTTATAGAAACGGAATAAAAGCACTAAGAACGTGGCTTTCGGGCGGGAATATCTTGCACGGATAATGTTTTCTGCCTAAAAAACAAATCATAGAGAGGAAACTAGAAAGAAATAGGACAACACATCTATTATTCATTAACTTACAAAAAGTTTACGATAACGTACCCATTACGAAATTAGAAGAAGTACTCCAAGAAACAGCTTGTAAAAGCCATTCAGAATCTATACAGGGTATCCCACGATGAATTGAAACTATCTGTATATGGCAAAATACTTATAGTAAAATCAGTTCTACAGGAAGTCGACTGTAACTTTGTTATTTTAAATGGAACACCCTGTATATTAATACATTTTTGAAATCTACGTAAAATTTTAGTATACTTTTGTACAAAAACTTTTTTTCGAAAAATGCATACTTTTTGAATTATTAATTTTTTTATAAACCCTTGACCATTGCAAACCCTTATAAATTATTTTTTTACGATGATACCATTATAGATATGAAAATGGTTTCTGTGCCGTTGCATTTAGCAAGGTCAGACGTATGGAATCTATGTTGAAAATTTTTTTCATTTTATACAGGGTGCGTATAAAAAATGTTCAAAGTTTAATTTCATCAAATTTCTTTATTTTTTTTATTAGAACCGGTTTTTTCTATTTTAATGCGTTCAAGGGTAAAAAATAAGGCAAATTCATGTATACTTTCCTACCTACCTACCTAAACCTTACCGTTATGCAGATATTAAATGTTTTCTGTAAATTTTTGGAAATGCAGGTGTGGTCTAAATTTTATTTATTCATTATTAAATTAAGAACGAGCCATTTTAACGATTTTCGAAAGTATCAACAATTGACTGTCATTTATTACAAAGCCTACTAAAAGTATACATAAAAAACTAAAACTTGTTAAAAAATACAATAATAATTTAAAACCTCAAATATCTCGGAAACGACTAAAAGTTGGAATAGAATTAGTAAATACAATTTTATTTGATTTTTTATACAGATCTTAACAAGATAA
Organism: Diorhabda carinulata; assembly: GCF_026250575.1. Taxonomy (NCBI): domain Eukaryota; kingdom Metazoa; phylum Arthropoda; class Insecta; order Coleoptera; family Chrysomelidae; genus Diorhabda; species Diorhabda carinulata. Next base: position 6,058,565 of record NC_079464.1, on the reverse strand, counting down.
AGAAAAATACTTTTTTATTTCTTCTAGTATTTCTGCAAGTACACAATAAGCTCTAGAGTCTTCAGCTACCTAAAAAGCTTTCAGTAAATAATATTTGGTAATTTTGGAGCAGGACGTAGTTTTACAGATGTCCAAATATTGAAGCAGTTTCCAAAAGCAGCAGAAATAAAACTGCAACAAAGAGGTTGTAAAAAAGGAGGTCCGAAATCTTGACAGGTTTGTATAAAATTTTATTTCATTCAATTTGTGATATCATCATTTAATTATTTTATAATTTCATCTTTTGGTTAACTTTCAACTTTCCTTGCGAATAATTAACTGGTGATCTACCATTATGTCACGTTTTATTTTCCCTTCCATTACCATATTTATGCTATATATACTTCCAAAGGGTTGAATAAGGAAACAATGAAAAGCAAATTTGGGAAAACAATTTTTTTATTCTTTAAACCGAAAATATTTGTTTATTACAAAAATATCACCACATTATATACAATGAGCATGATTTGATAAACAATTAAAAAAAAAACATTAAAAAATACATCTAACAAAAACATCCGAATTAAGTTTTAAAAATGGAATTTTCAACAATAAATTTTTTATTTTTTAAAAAATTTAATCAATACATTAGAGTAATTAATATTTCAATAATTGATTTTTATATATTGAGTAATAAGGGATAAAAACATTAAGTAATAATAATAAAAAATAGAAAAAGAAAAAACTCACAAAACTAACTAAGTTTTCGACCAATAATCGGTTTGAAATGAGAAAATGTATAAATTTAAATTGAAATATTACTCTAATTAAAAATTACTATGAATTAGTTAGTTAAAACTTTAAATATACAATTTATTTTCAAAAATTTTTGAAATTAACTACGACTAAAAATAATAAGAAAATAAATAATAATAGTTTTAAAAAATGCACTAGCTGAACAAGAACGAAACCTAAAGACGATCACCATTTCAACGTATTAAAAATGCCACAATTTTATGAATTAAAAAAAAATATATACTTATATTCCAATTTACGGTTATTAAGGCAACTTTTAAGATTTCTATTTCATGAGAGAATGTACTACAGTATTAGCATTTAAGGCTTTCAAATCCGTATAAGTTTGTCCTGTTCCAACGAAAACTATTGGTTGTCCTGTTATGTAAGTCATCGATATTGCTGCCCCAACCTAAAAAACGACATCACCATCAATAATTAGTTTTTTGAAATTTTTATCATTATCATTTTTATCATTTTTATCATTTCTATTCTAAAAATGTTTTTTTTTTCAGTTGATTTCAAATTAGGTGTCGCGATAAATAGTCCAGGAGATGTACCCAAAATTTGATCAAAACCGATAGTAATGATTTTTGAGTAGTTTGTGAAAAATTTGAAAAAAATTGTCATACGCGCCAACTACCGTGGAAAACGGAGAAAACCATCGAAAAAAACACCAAAAAATTGATATTTCGTCAATAACTTGACGTATTTCCATAGAAAATTAGTGTTTTCCATAGTAAACTGGTGTTTTCCATAGGAAGTTATGTTATATTAGAGTCTCTAATAGAAAATAAGCGTTTTCCAATAGAAAAGTAACATTTTTCATACAAAGTTTTTTGTTCACAAAAAATGTTTTCAAGAGAAAATTCGTGTTTTTCATAGATAATTAGTGTTTTCCATTGAAAATTAGTGTTTTTCCATAGAAAATTAGTGTTTTCCATCGAGAATTAGTGTTTCTCCATAGAAAATTAGTGTTTTCCATAAAAAATTGGTGTCTTCCATAAAAAATTAGTGTTTTATTTGTTCTTAAGAGCCTAGATGAATCAAAAATATTCTTCTTCATCATTAAAAAGTACAGTACCTCTTGATTCGTAGTAGAATATATGATAGTTATTCGGAAACAGGTTACAAATTCACAATTAGTATAAGCGCAATGGAAACTAAGAACTGTGTACTTTGAAAGATCAATTCAAATTTTATGTTCCTCTTGTTATCAATAAAATGATTCGCCGTACTTTTTGATCACACTTTATATTAAACAATGATAATTCGATTACCTTGTCATCGATTGTATCAAATTTGGTCAACACAATTCCATCTATGATATGGGGATTTGTACTTGAAGAATAATCTGCTAATGCTTGATTGAATTTTACCAATTGATCTACGGCTTCATTTCCAACTAATGCTTCTCCAACAAAAAGTACTAGATCTGGTTCATTCACTTTAATTAATTTAGTTAATGCCCTCATCAAAGGTTCGTTATCCTAAAATTAGAACTACTTTAAACCACAGATGTATCGAAAATTTTCTTTTACGATATTATAAAAAATATGTATATAAATAGAAAAGTAATTGAATCTCCAACTAAGAAATCCAAAAATGTAAATATATGCAGACAAAAGAAATTTTTTTGTGAAAAACACTTGACTATTTGGAATAAAAATAACAATAGTGATAGAGACCTAATTGTACCTACTATTGATTGATTTCAAATCAGCTTTTGACAAGGTATTTACATAAAAATATGGAAAAGGACATATCTAGAAGTAAAATACACAAAATAACGTAAAAAGTTGGAAACACTAGTTTATATCACAATAAAATACAAAAATATACTTCTTAATATCTTAAAATAATTGATTTTAGATGAAAATTGATTAGTTTATAATTCTGTGTGAAATTCGAAGAACAAAAACTGAATTCGGACAAAGAACAAACTAAATTGAAGTAGATGCCAAACCCACATCCAACAACTGAAAATATTACAAGTATTGTATTAAAATATAACTCGACTTTTAGGGGAGGATGAAAAGTATGGGGAAGATGGGAGCCTTGAAACTTGATTGGATTTTACAAAAAGTTGATTTCCCTCCAAAGCAACCACCCAACTTTAATTTCATTGAGTGAGTGGAATCAAGTAAGAGATTGAATAATATACGAAACAAGTTCATTTATCCTGAAAAGTTCAAACTTTAGTAAAGAAAGTTAAATATTAAAAGATTATTTGAAAAACTGTTCAGATTTCAGGTTAGGTTAGGTTAGTTCTATAATTATGTGTAAAATTTGCAGTTTGTGTATGTAAATAAATGTTTATGAATAATTTTTCAAATGGGGAAAATTTTATATTTTTAAAAAATGGTCAAGAATCTGGGGGGCTGTAAAATACTTTAGAACTTAAGGAAGATGGGTACAAAAATTTCAACTCAGCTTGCACTTTAGGTAAGTTTGGTACAACGTTTTTAGTGAGTTATGAGACGAAGCAAAGTCGCATTCATTTATAAAAATCATTTTCAATTTAGTTTCTATATACTAGTACTGTGGGTACTCGGGGACCTGGTTGCTAATGGGGCGATGGCTGAAGTTTAAAAAATGATAATAAAGATAATAAATTAATTGAATACACCCACAACTAGCTTTTTTAACTTAAAAATTGACGCTAAAAATAAAATATTGAATTTTTTTTAACGATTCATATAAATACACCGTAGTGGTTAGTAACATAAGAGAAAGAGAGAGATTCGTTAGAAAATTTTTTAGGTAGCATAAGGCAAATTTATTATAGAAGGAAAGTTTCTTGGAGCTAATTTTTTTTTAAATTATAAAGTAAAAATGTACCAATAATTTCCAACCTCCCAAACAATATTTGAAACCACTTAAATACATTATTTTGAAACATATTTCTGTATCTACGTGGAATCTAACACAAAAAATTATTAAAATCAATATTTACCTGCATTCTACCAGCTGTATCGATTAATACAACATCAATTTTAGAATCTCTTGCGAATTTGATAGCTTCCATTGCGATACCAGCGGCGTCCTTTCCATATCCTTTTTCATACAACTGCACCATTTGTCTCCCACCGTGTTTTTCCGGCGGATGAAGGACATTCAGGTATTTCATGTGAGTTCGAAGTTGTTCCACTGCACCGGCTCTGAACGTATCACAAGCTGCTATTAGAACTCTCATGTTATTTTCAATTAACCAAAAACAAATTTTAGCAAGGTTAGTTGATTTACCTACACCGTTCACCTAGAAATTTATAAATTTAAAAATGATTAAAAAATGATTGTGGTATATTACCCCACAAAATGTTATCACATATGGTCGATTAGCTTTTTGTGCTTCTAGGCAATCTCTAAGGATATCTACCCTCCTTTTAGGACTCAAGATCTGTACCAAAGATTCCGTTAGGGTATTTTTTACGGTGGTAGCTACACTATCGAATGTACCCAATACTTTTCCTTCTAATTTAGTAGCAACTGAATCGCATAATTTCACAGCGATATCAGCGGCAACATTTTTGGATATTAGATGATCTTTCATTTTTTCCAACACCGGTTCCATATCGGATTTTGTAAGATTCTTTGATCCAACTAATCCTCTGAATATGGAAAACATTCCACCTTTACTGGTTTTATTTTGTGAGATTGGTACATTTTCTATTTCTTCTTCGTAATCTTCGTCTTCAGATGATTCAACTTCTAGATCTTTGATTACCCCTTTCATTTGACCAACCATCTAAAATCGAACATTCAGTTTATATAAACTATTGAGAAGAAGGATGTTTGGTTACCTCTACATCAGGAGTATAATTACTTCTGGCATCTTCAGGTCGATCTGTGGTTCTTTCCAATGTCTCCAAATCTTTGTTGGTTCCACCCAAATCCCAAATTCTCGGTTTCTTACCAGCTTTTTCCATTGGTGGACTTTTGGGACTTTTTCTAGAAAATATGAATAATTAAAAAACTTTAACCTGAGAAATATAACAAAAACTTACTTTACATCCGGCTTCTTCTTCTGCATTTTTTTAGCTAATTTAGCTCTGTTAGCTGCTAATGTGTCTTCATCAATCAAACCGTTCGTTTGAGGTTTTGGAGACGGGGGAGCCAATATTTTTTCTACAATACATGAATTACTTTTATCCAAATAAAAAGTGAAAAATTTTGTTTTGTGGGAAATTACAATATATATAATTATTGTAAATTGCTAAAAAGTAGAAAATCAAAGAAAGGAAACACAAACATTCTGAATACAAAACATAAGTATGCAAAATCTTGAGAGCACCATTGTAATAATCAAAAGCCTATTGGAAGGTAACTGAAAATAATAATTCATGACAAATATGGAGAATTTCAGCTTGGAACATAGAGCACCTTGTCCAGGTTTGTAACCCCTGGTAAACCACAGCATTTTTGTGGAGAAAATAGTGACCACTTTCACTAGCACAAAAGGCCAATATTCTTTACTTAAAGGATAACAGATAACTTGACCAGTTCAACAGCTATATGGCCGACGATAGGGAATAATAAGTCGAAGTACCCGCCCCCCAATTTACTCGCTTCCTATTAAATAAAGAACAGAAAATAAAAACAAAAATAATTCAAAAATTGAAAAAAAAAAGAAATATATGAATTAAAAAATACATCCCAAAACCTGGAAAGAATCATTTTTTAGGCGGGAGCTTTCCCTTTCTTCCTCTTTCTTCAAATCCCAGTAGGGTCGTTTTTTCTTTTGTCAGCAATCCCAATAGGGTCATTCGTTTTTTATTTTTTCAGCAATCACAAACAAATAACTACAACCCCAGCCCTGCAGAGGAGTAATTCCTATATCAGGGCCAATTCGAATAAACTCTCCTCTCCATAAAAAAATTCCTCTTTCCGCTCATAATAACCCAACAAATCTTTCTCTTTCTCCCTCTACTGTCTCTCTATGACTCCCTTGCCATTTCTGTAACCTGGTGAATCAGTTCACCAGTCAAATGGTCGAGGATAGGGAATAAAGCAGCTGCCACTGTACTCGCCACCCAACTACCTGCTCACCTAGTAAATAATGAACAAAAAAAAAACAAAACAACTTCAAACAACAAAAACACATGCCCAAATCCGAAGAGAGCCGTTTTTTTGTATAGAGCTTTTCTTTTTATTCTCTCTCCCTCTCGCTCTCTTTTTATTCCTAAGCCCATATAATCGGTATAATCCGTCGTTTTTTTTTCTTTTTTCAGCCAGGAGAAGTACAATTACAAATCAACCACCCAAACCAAGCCCTGTTGAGTAGCATTTCCTATATCAAGGCCAACTCCAATGCAGCCTCCTCACCATGAAAAATTTCCTCATCCCCCCCAAAATATACCCAACGAATCTCTCCCTCTCCTCTCTCTCACTCTCTTGTCCTTCCTGAACCAGTTCACCTGCCAAATTGTCGACAATAGGGTAAAAAGCAGCTGCAGCTTTTGAAACTACTGGCATCAATATATAGGATGCCAATCTTTCATCTAAGTCAGATTATTTACTTAAATATCTAGTACTGAAATGTCCTTTCAGCCACTTAAAGAAAATCTGCATGAGAGCTTCTTTTTCCCATGAATTGAAATGATTGCCAGGGATTATCATTTTACATTTAGCAAATTTACTAATAATTTACTTTTTTACAAATATAATAAAGTAGATATGAAAAGAATAGAATTTTCATTAGTCCAAGTACAAATCACATCCATAGAAAACATGTTTAGGTTCAAGTAAATTATAAATACCAGTTATCATTGATAAGAAATGTATTGCATAAATATTTTCGTATATTTACCTTCACTGAAATTCACTTCTTTCTTTTTACTAGGTTTCTGTGGCTTCTCCTCTCCTTTTCTTTCTATCATTGAAGATACAGTCTTTTTAGATTTAACAGACTCCTCAAAAGTCCTCATTTGTTTAGGTTGCTTCAACTGAATTTTACCCCAATTTTCTGCGGATCTAAGTGTCATATTGTAAATATCCATAAAATTGAAATCTTGAAAGTACAGCTTCTCGGTAAGTTCATTTTTGTACTTGTCTCTAAATTCTAGGTGAATATCGTTTAAAAATTTGTCAACATAGGACAGCTGTAATATCTTTTGATAGGCTACTACGAATACCAAATCAAATTCATTATCTAATTTGTATTGCAATTGTAATCCATTATGATCGAACAAGTTGACACCTGTTCTTTCCTAAAATATATATTTTCATAGCTATAAGCAAATATTTACAATAAATTAAGTAAAATATACAGCAATAGCTTGAAATGTATTCTAAATGTATGCATAGGACTTATTATAACTCAATACTAAATATTGAACTCACAAATCAATATTTTTAATTATTTCCGCTTTCAATAACATCAAAGTTTTATCATTTTGACGATCACAAAATAACAATTTTTAATATATAATGTATCGTTTTTAAATTACAAATATTTTAATAGGCATCTACTAAATATACAATTATTATAATTTGTTTTGAAATTATAATAAAGATTCTAGGAAATAATGTACGCGAAAATAAAATTCAAAATAATCCAAAATATTTTATTCCTTATTTGAAAGACATATGGTATATTAAAATTTGGACAATAACATATTTTGTATGAAATATTGGATAATTACCTGTAAAATCACATTTTTGATTAAAGCATTCACAGAAGGAGTGAAAATTTGATTTGTACTTTGAAAACACCATAATACTATGCCACCTTTACTAAAAATAGTAAATAAATCCAACATCTTTACTATATTTTGGACAAATAGATCTTTTGAAAAACACGTCGTCACCCCGTGCTTAGCACGTCACTGTTATAGACTGTCATCAATGATAAATGTCAATTTCATCAATCATCTTATAGAGCCAAGATATGTTCGGAATCCACTCACCCAACTTGTGTTCCATGATACAATTTTATTTTTTTTATAATTGATCAAATTTTTTTCAATCAAATAGTATGTCATGTTACCGTGATTATTTCAAAAAAATGAGGTGTATAAAAGATATTTCTAATATAGTTTAAAAATAACTATAATTCTGACACTATTCAAGAAACCAAATTATATTGATTCATTTATTCCATAGCCATAATTGCATTTGATTTTGAAGGTAGATTTTTTAATACCATTTACTTATTGATTATTTTTGTATGGAACTAATAATAATCTAAAAATTTTCATTACCCACGGAGACTTCAAATATATTTACTAGTTCATCCATTATGAGTGCTGCCACAGAATTATATGTGGTATCACAGAATTAATACCAATATAATTCTGTGGCGTTCTAAAAATAGAATAAATCTTGAGTTGCAATTGATTGTGCAGAACTATTCTTTTGTTTCTATTGTATCCATGAGAATCTATCTCATTATTTGACGCAGTATAGGATATTATAAGTACTTTTGAAGCATTGCTTAGGTGCCCCACCAAATATTTCACTATCACCAAAGAGGATATTTTGATTTTACTTCAATGTCAATTAGTTAACCACTCCGCTAAAAAATTCAATGACTTTTTCCTTTGACATTTGACATTTTATATAAAAGACACTTGACAGAATTTAGTTGTTATCATATTTTAGGATTAACTTTTTCAAGTCAAATTAAGTGATTGTATTAACCGGGTACATTAGTTTTAAGTATTTGTGTATAAGAGTGATGTAAAATTTTATGATACATTTTCTAACGTGTGGTACGTGATAGTTTGTATTCATTAACATCACAGTTATTTGTTAAATGATTGATAACATACCTAGTTGTTACTCTCAAGGATATCATTTCATTCAAATATTCTGATGTAGTATTCCACTTTTCAGTTCCAAATTATATCTAATTAAGATAAGAGACACATATTTATATAATATTATCGATTATTTTGAGGAACGATGTCAAAAGTCAGGTTATAATTTGTTGAAAAACTTTTATTTATGCTCTGGTGACGTAATTATTAAGGAATGAACTTTAGTAAAAAGTGAAAAATTAATATAAAATGGATGTTCGAAATTCAATTAGGTAAGTCCACTTTTATTTTTGTTTGTATATAAATAATTTGTAAAATAAATAAACATTATATGGACGTAATTATTATTAATTATGCAATAAAAAAATGTTATATACCACTACAATTGGTTAAATTAGTTAAAATTGTTAATAATTCACATATAAGGTCCGTTTAACAAACAATGGACTCCTAAAAATAGATTTGTTAGTACACCAATCTAATGTCATTTAGACAATGTTCAATAAGTTTATTATATCAAAATATATCAAATGTTATAACGCACTATAAAGGCTTAAGAGCGTAAAAATAAGTTAATTAAGAAAAAAATCTACAATTCAGCTATTGATTCTCGTAAGTATATAGTCAAAAATTCAATTCACTATCGCTGATATACATTACAAATTCAACGATTGTTGTCTATGGTTTCAAATGGATAGTTAAGATGGAACTTCACTTCAGTCTCTTAAGAAGATAACTTGGTTATCAAAACACGCGTTAAACGGTGTAATTGTGAGTGGTGGTGTAAACAGCGTATTCAGTATGAATATCACTAACAGTTCCAGAAATTCCAACTTGATTATACTGTTTGTTTTGCAGTTTAAAACTTATGAACAAATTTCAACGAATGGTGGGATAAAAGCAGATAACTTCTTGCTCAACTTCACCACTTCATCAAAAATGTGAATTCCTCAGGGGTGGATTTTATGAAATAAAAAAGGCTGATATAATTTTGTATTACATTCTAAGAGGGGGGTCCAAAGGATTTAATCATGGGTGTACTTTTACTGGAGTTGCAAATTGGAACACACTTTTCTAAACAAATAGAAAAAAGACATTTTTCCATAATGATTTTTATATGATTTGTATAATGTATAGGCTATATTTGATCAAACAATTTAGCTATCAATAATTAGTCATTTCCAGTGCAATTAAAATTATAAAATGTTATCATAGTTTAAATTGGGCGAAAAAAGTAGAGATAAAAGTGATAAAAATCCATCTGTTGGCTCATTCATTCCAAAACAACATATATTGAAACCTTTATGAACTAATAAAAAAGAAAAAAAAATTCTGCAGTATAGATAATTGAGAAATTTCATGAAATTTTTCTAATAAAAACTCATGCATGTGAAACTATTAGTTAATTATCATTTTTAGAAAGTTACACTGGTCAACAAAATTTAAAAATTTTTTGTCACATGAAAACTTATACCAAATTTTGAATGTACTATGGCTACCAAACAACAAGTCTCTTTGTGATATCAAGACATATATACAATAAATAACTCGTGATTTTGATGAGAGCCTCCAACAGTAATCTGTTGGACTTTTTTTCTCTTGATAACGTTTTTCTATTAAGGAAATGTTCTGATGGCCTTGTTTGTCACTCCAGCACCCAAATTCTCGAGGAAGAAATCCAAATGAAGGTGCAGGATATGTATTTTCAAAGAATATCACATCCCAAAGCTCATTAATTAAGTCTTTGTAATTTTCCACTCCATGGTTTCTTAGGAAGTTCTAGATAACATTCACAAAATATTTTCAGGCGACTTTTTCCAAATCATGCAGCTTTTCTTTGAAGTTTGTATCCTTCATTAGCTCCCGTATTTGTTAACCAATAAATACTCCTTCAATTTTTGCCTCTCTGAGTTTGTCTTTTAAGTATAAGTATCCAGTAAGTAATCTAAGCTTGGGTCATACTTCCTTTGTGTAATGACTTTTTCTATAAATATTTTGTGAAATGTAGGCCAAGCAAATGAGCAATGACTTTAAAATCTCCACAATTTTTCCAAATATTTTCACTGTATTCAATATTTTCAAAAAGGAACTTCATTTTCTTGTAAATTTATCACTACAGGAATGTTTTTACAAAAGACTAAATCATCTGTATGGTTTCATTTGATTGAAACAAAAAAATTTTTTTTCTTGCCAGGAGAAAGTAAATTCCAGTCGTTTCATCTAGGCACCAAAAATTCAACTTGTTGTTTAGACAAATTCAAATTATGTACTAAATCGTTTAAAGTTTAAATTTGTCTGTTGGTCGATAATGACGTTTTGCCACTGAACAGTATGTTTGGACGCCTTTTGTTTGAATCAATCACTTATGTAATCTTTTGGTTCCGTTCAAATTATCGTTATACTAAAAGGCAGATTCTTGTCTCACAGACGTTATACAACATAGAACCTAAGATTTATCTTGGTGGTGTACAGGATAACGAAAGGAAAGACTAAATATCACTTTTAAATTAAAGGTGGAAATTTTTGATGCTGAGATGTAAAAAAGATGTTAATTCACATAACAAAAACTACGTGGGTTATTAGAATACTTTATTTACAATGTAAACCTAACTTAGTTAAATGCAATCGTTATACAGTCACCTAAATTAAGTTATTTAATCAAAAACACGTAAGATGAGGTCAGAAAAGAATAAATAGCTATCATAAAAAAACTGGTCGTGACTGAAACAAAATAATAATTTTTTTTTAAATAAGAATATATAAAAATCATCACAAAGTTCCTGTGACATAAATAGTGTTTACCAGTGTAATCAATATTCTAAATACTTCAAATAATTGCTGGACATTAATCTTAAATTTTTCAATAAACTAGGCAATTGTTATTCCATAAAACGTACTGAATTCCTTACAAACCTGAAGATAGAAAAAATGTTTACATTTTAAATTGTTGTTACTCATGGTCAATGAGAATTTTTGTAATTGTTTCATCTGAAAATTGTGGTTTTTGAAGTACAGATATAAATGAATAAAACTGTTCTTTTTAGTGATCATAATAATGTTTTGATTCCATTAACTAACAGTTGTAGTGTTAGGTTGATAAACTTTATTATTATGTTAATCTTTGTTATATCGACCTTTTCCATGACACCATTAAAAGTCGCCGAAGGTCAATTTTGAGTACTAGATAATGTCGAAAAGTTCATTCTGTTTTTATAATTCAGTATTTACATACAATCAGTAAGTATAAGATTTTAAAAATAAGTTTTAACTTTGATACGACTTTTCTTTTATTCACATCACTCAATAAGTCGTTTGATTAACTAAGAAAACACATTTTTTTGCCTAAAATCGATTTTATCCATCAATTTAATCTCCTTCAAGAACAATACAATCATTCGAATTCATCTTTAACTTCTTGATGCCATGCTTGTAGAAAGATTTGTCTCTTTCCTTAAAATAGGCTTCAGTTTCCGCAATTGCTTCTTCATTTGAGCTGAACTTCTTACCAAGCATTTTTTTGAGATCAGCGAATAGTCAATAGGCACTGGGGGCCAGATCTGGACTATACATTGGATGAGGAAGCAATTCGAAGTGTAACTCGTTCAATTTAACCATCGTTGTCTTGGTAAAATAGTGATTTTTTCTTTGAAATATGAGGCCGTTTTTTTGAATTTTGCATTCAAACGAACCAACAAATCTATATAGTATTCGCTATTGATTGTTTCCCTTTTGGAAATAGTCTATACATATCCCTAAGTATTGAAGTCATAACCTTCCTAGCTGACTGTTATGCCTTTGGACGGTTCGGATGTGATTCACCGGCTGCAGTGCACTCAAATGATGATTGTTTTGATTCCGGAGTGAAGTGAGGAATCCATGTTTCATCCATTGTCACATATCGACACAAAAAATCTGATTCATTACGTGTAAACGTGGCCAAACAATGCTCTGAATCATCAACACTTTGTTGTTTTTGATCATGAGTAAACGCGACACCCACTTTGAAAAAAGCTTTCTCATGGTCAAAATTCATGCATAATTGTAAAAACACTGCCTTCTAATATCTTTACGGCCTCAGCTACCTCACGCAAATCCAATTTACGATTAGTTGTAATCAATTTGTGGACTTTTTTTATGTTTTCTGAAGTAACCATCTCAATTGGACGACCAGAACGTTCACCATCATAGGTGTCTGTACGACCACGTTTAAATTCAGCAAACAAATAACCAATGCTGAACTTGTACAGTATTTTTTTTTTTTCATCAAGAAGCAATTATAAATTAACATATGAAATTGTTTTGAATCGATTGCTTTGAAAATAACAAAAATATCTTCACTTAAATGGCTGTCACTTTTTTCTGACTAATTAAAATGTCATGAAACTTCACACATAGTTTTTTGAAAGCTGGTACACCATAAACGTCAAATGGATTCGACAATAGCAGCGCCATCTGTGAGTCAATCACACGACTTATTGAGTGATGTTGTATGTCTGAAGATAATAATTTGATTATCAAAACGTCCTCTAAGCAGTGTAACTAGATTTTAATATATAATTCATTTCAACCTAGTTTACTTAATGACTATTTTCGAAAATATCATTTAATGTAAAGTAAGAAATTATGCTTTGGTCAAAGTTTAAAATGAAGATTTTAGAATATAGCTTCAGATAAAAGGGTGGGTTTTCGTTTAAAAAACTTATTTTCATAATAAATATGAAATTTATTAATTGCAACTTTGAAAGGCAAAGTTTTAAAGTGTGGAAGAAGTACTAGATGGAAGAATGACTGATATGATAAGCTGAATTTAAATTCATTCATTATTCATGATCGGAGAGACCTATGTCGATTCAAATTTGTCGAAATATTTTGAACTTTATACATAAATTTTTTAAAAACTGTAAATTTCAATTATATAGAGAATATGTATGATTTCTTCTTCGATTTCCAGAGACTGGTATAAAATACCAAAAGGTATACTAAGGCTGTGCTTTATTTTAATAAATAATTTATATTCAATACCAACGTATGTGATGTGGATGTTCCTCTTGTTACCACTCAGAAAAGTTAACCCAGAGGTTTATTGGAAGATCGAAGGATATTTTTTCCATTGGCTTTTAGCCATGGTTTCATTATGGAGTTATTCGGCAGGTTATAACAGTAAGTTGAAATATTTGAAGATTTTGGAGATTTTTATTCAGAAATTTCCAGTTGTGGAATTAGGAGATGATCTTACGGAATGTTTAGATGATCGGACACTTGTAATAGCAAATCATCAATCTACAGCTGATGTGCCTTTATTATTTGCTTGTTTCAATCCGAGGAAACAAATTATACCAAATATAATGTGGATCATGGACAGTGTCTTCAAATATACAAATTTTGGAGTTGTTAGTGTATTGCACAAGGATTTTTTTATTATGTCGGTGAGTGTTTGACCCTTTTGTATCATATTTGAATGCTCTGCAACTTTTTCGATATTAAAAGGGTTTTTATTGATTTTTAGTATAAATTTTAATTTTATAGGGCAATTATCAATTCTTACATTTTTCTTTGAGGCATAAATTCTGCAGAACCAGATGTTTTCAGTTGATCGTGGAACCAATAAAAGAAATCTTGAAATTTAAGTATCAATTCCATAGTATCTAATAGGTTTCAAATGATTAGTACTAATATTTTATTTAATAATAATAGTTATCAGAATCTATTTTTAAAAGCTAGTTTTTTACCCCATTTTTCCTCTTATGTGACATTAATGAGACTTCTTCAGTTGGAAACTCTGCTCTATTTTTTCCTCAAGTTTTCCAACCATTACCTTAGTTTATGTAGATAACATTGTCAAACCTTTTTTGCCGTTTTATAAGCTATTTTGTAGTCCCATGTGTCTTATGTAGCAAGATAAGACTTTTTCGAAGGGAAATGTTGCTCTATTTTTTCTGTGGGTTTTTCAACCATTACCATACTCTAACTATGTTTTATCTTCAGTTGTTGGTCTCTTATAATAACTGGAATTTATGTTACTAACAGTGCCAAACCTCTTCAACCGTTTTATGAGCTGGTTTGTAACCACATGTGCTCTTCTATTCAGTATGATGATACTTTTTCGGTGGTAAATGCTACTGTATTTTTTCTCTAGGCTTTCCAACCATTATATTGTTAATCTGCAGTTGTTGGTCTCTTCAAAATAACTGGAATTTATGTTACTAACAGTGCCAAACCTCTTCAGCCATTTTATGAGCTGGTTTGTAGCCCCATATGCTATCCTATTTAGTATGATGAGACTTCTTCGGTGGTAAATGCTACTGTAGTTTTTCTCTAGGTTTTCCAACCATTATGTAGTCATTTTTCAGTTGTTGGTGTCTTCAAATTATCTGGAATTTATATTAATAACATCAGCAAACCTCTTCTACTGTTTTATGAGCTGGTTTGTAGTCTCATGTGCTCTCCTATGTGGTTTATTGAGACTTTTTCAAGGGGGAGTGCACTTTATTTTTTCTCTCGATTTATATACAACTGGAATTTATGTAGATAATGCCAAATCTTTTTAAGACAGTTCCTTTGCTAATTTTGAAATTATTAGTTTCATTATAAGCTTTCCACTATTATCTTTGTTTATTTTTTAATTGATTTGAAATTTGTGAGCTTTGTAGGTTCTATTGGATAGATGATTAGGTTGATTCGCTACTTTTCATTGTTTAAACAACAATTTTCAGTAATCAAATTAATAAAAACAAATTTCAGGGTAAGGCAAAGCGTGAAAAATCTCTCCAAGAATTCAGAAAACATTTGTTGAATTATTACATCCCCCTTAAAAGGAAATGGTTGGTATTGTTTCCCGAAGGTGGATTTTTAAGGAAACGGAAAGCTATATCTCAACGATATGCCGAAAAAATGAATTTACCCAAATTTGAACATGTTACTTTACCAAGAGTTGGAGCTATGCAAGTTATAATGGATACTTTGAGTCAAAAGAGTGTCATAAATAATAATTCTAATTCTGAAAATAGTGAGTTCACAATTTATTTCCAAATTAATTTTATTTATTTTATATAAATAATTCAATACGTATATTATTTCAGAAATTGCTATGCAAATATGGGGTGGTTTTATAAAAATGTAATTGCATTTATTTTCAGGTGATAAAACAGAAATTCCAAAAATCGAATGGGTCCTCGATATAACGATCGCATATCCTAACGGTTGGCCTGTAGATCTGAGCCATATAGTATTTGGACATCGTGAAGCTTGTGAAACAATTATGTTCTACCGATTATACCCCTGCAAAGACCTACCTCAGGATTCAGAAAATCTTACTAAATGGGTGTTCGATAGGTGGTCGGAGAAAGAAAAAATGTTAGATTCCTACTATCGGACCGGTACATTTACTTGTGATTTTAATAGTAAGAAGTGTGTAGGTCCGCGTCGGGCTGTAGTACAAGATTATTTGAGATTTGCTATATTACACGTATTTTTTATAGCTTCAACTTATTTGCACGTACAGATGTTTGTGGCAGCTTACAACTATTACAATTATTTTGTTTATTAACATCCCCATATTTAGTATTTCACCAAATTCAAAAATTATATCGATTTTCGAGAAATAACAGAACTGAAAATATATTTTTTTATATACTAGGTGTATATTGAGTGTGATTTAATATTTGATGTACAATATCAACTAAAAATTTCTATGTATTCGAAGTTTTTCTTAGTGTACTGTCAAAAAAAAAATAATATTCTTGTGATATATTAATGGCATGAGGCTCATTTGACTTTGATGTTTCAAAGTAGTTCATTTATTTCTATAATTATGACGTTTACGAGTAGTTCATTCGACTCTATAAGTTTGGATGGCCCAAATTAGTACATTTATCGCTAGAAGCCAATCAACGTTGAAAGGAAGTTCATATGTACCCGTCATCAACATATCCTCGAAATTTAATTTTATTTTGCAATATTTTGGTTTTAATGTCGATTTTTCTTTTTCTGTATTTAAATTAATGAAATTTTTTTTCTTGTTTTCTCTGAAAATCAAAAATTTGACTGTAAAAAGAAATTTTTCTAACATTTCAATTGACCGTATAGTCTTTGGCGTTCCAAAGTAGTTAATTTGTGTCTAGAAGCCTATCAAAGCTGATGAGTAGTTCATTTGTACCCTGTTATCAGCATATCCTCGAAGGTCTTTTCAATATTTTGGTGTTGATAAGTTTTTCTTCAGTATCTAAATAAATAACATATTTTTTTGTCTATCTGGAAATCAAAACTTTGACTTGTAAACAGTATCTTTGACTTTTCAAAGTAGTTCATTTGTTTGTATAATTATCACTTTTAGTACTTCATTTGTTTGTTGTCTTGTAAACACTATCTTTGACGTTTAAAAGTAGTTCATTTGTACCCCATTATCCTTGAGGTTAATTTTAATTCAATTGTTTTGATTCTTTTGCTATCTTTCGATTTTGTTTTCGATTTTTTCCTTCAATTTTCAAATAAATTACATTTTTGTTTTTTTTTACTGAAAACTAAAACTCATAAACAGTAACTTTTCCAGTACTTACTTTTCCAGTACTTCATTTAATAATATAGTCATCGACGTTACAAAGTAGTTCAATTGTCTCTGGAAGCGTATCAACGTTGAATAGTAGTTCATTCTTACCCCGTCATCAGCATATCCTCGAAGTTCAATTTTATTTAAATTTTTTAAATTACTTTGCTATATTTGGTGTTTTTATCGGTTTTTTTCTCAACCAAAACTTTGACTTGCGTTTCAAAGCAGTTCATTTGTTACTATAATTATAACATTTACCAGTAGCCCATTCGACTCTATAAGCTCTAATGTTTCAAAGTACTTTGTTTGTTTATAGAAACCTATCAACGTTGGGGAGTAGTTCATTTGTAGTCCGTCATCAGCACTCACTTATCTTCAGTAAAGTTATTAATTCTAATTCAAAGTAGCCTGTATAATATCGAATTATAAATGTCGTAAAGTGTGTGATAAAATATCTTATGAACCTGTTGTAATTTACAAAAATTCTTATTTTTATTTAAGATCTTTTTTCAGTTTCTTTTCGTACTATAAAAAAAAACAGTTAACAATTTCTATCAAAATAAGGATTCGTTTAAAATTTAGTTTCAACTGATATCCTTCTGTACTTCGATTTTAAGTTCCGATAGTTATCTGGTAACATACTAAAGCTCAAATTTGCATTTTTGTAATTCTCTTGGAGAAAATTGAGTTGTAGTCCCCAAAAGTTACTTCTCAGCTCTTTATCGGCTCCTAGTAATCAAACTATGGGGAGTTCATTGTTTTTTTCTTATCATTACCCAAAAAATATATACAAATATTCTATGTGGACTGAAGTTAGGGTAATTAGAGAATATATTCTACAAAAAATTATATTTATACATAAATATTTATTCTCATGATTCAATTTTTCTATATTCTTAAAAAATGATGATATAATCATTTAAAATTAATAATTGTATTTTAAAAAAAGAGAAAATTGATAACGATTAGTTTATATTGTGAATATTTATTGTATGAGCCTTAAAGCATAAAGAAAAATGACATACATAAAAATAGACAGGGTAAAAAAGACATTGTACTTTGTACAAGAGAATGCAATAACTCTTTCGTTGTTATATAACTCTAGAAGAAGTTCAAAATATTGAATAGAATTGTAGTATTTGGAAAATATCCTGGGATTAATTTTACAAACATCAGTTTATTTTAAAAATTATTAAGGATGATATTTCAATTTTTATCATGAATTATTCCATGCCACAATTGAACGTTTTCTTAGCCACTCTAATTTCTTTTCAATAACTCTGATGGATGAATGTATAATAAACCAATAATACTCAGGTATCGATAAAAGAATCGTTACTTACATTTTTTATCATAAAATTTAAAACAAATTTTAAAAATAGTAATAAGTATTGGTATAAATATTATACATACAAAGGATTATACGCAGAAAGGCAGGTTTTGTAGTGATTCCTAACAATATTGAACAATTTCTGAGTGTAGCGATCAGATAAGAGTCTTTTCGAAGGTGCAGAGGTACCAATGATCGAATAAATTCGTGCTTTTCATTAAGAAAACATTCTAGATATCTTAGAAGAACTTCCCGAAAGAAGTATTTGTTTTGTGAAAAGAAAATTTAGATGCGATCCACAAGGTTATTGAAAGCAACTTATACATCCAACTGTGGAGGAAATTGTCGAAGAAGGTTCAGAATATGTACCAAGAAAAATTTTTCAATCATCTGGCGTCGAATTATGAGATATTTGCAAGAATTGAATGATATCTTTGTGAAAATGGAAGCTTCAAACCATTTTATGTGAGTTGTCGATTATCCGTAATCTGTAAATGGAAGAAAACATTCTAGATATCTTAGAACTTCCCGAAAGAAGTATTTGTTTTGTGAAAAGAGAATTTAGAAAGATGTGGTCCACAAAGTCATTGAAGAATATGATATAACATTACCAAAATCACTCTTTTAGCTTTATTTTAATGTCCTACCTTTTTCCCTAACATTTTCTATAAATTCTGCATTGTTGTCTGCAGTTATAAATTTTTTATGATCCATTTTCACATCTAACCACCATAATTGACCCCAGCCCTTACCTTATGGGCTTGTTTTCCGTCAAGTACATCAAAATGTAATTGAAATGTTGTTTATTACAGAAACTTGACCCTAAAGGGTCTAGACTATTTTGGATACTTATAAACATTTCAGGAACGATCTAAAAAGCTTCAAAATGTAATTGAGATGCTTTTTATCATATGAAAAGCTTCAAACTGAGTTTAGAGATTTTTAAATTGGTAAAAAATGATTTTAAATTATTCTAGATGGTTCTAACAGTTTGGATGATGATCTAAAAGGCAGCAAAATGTAATTGAATGTTGTTTATTACAAGCTTTAAACTGAGTTTGGAGAGTTTTAAATTGGTAAAAAATGATTTTAAATTATTCTAGATGGTTCTAACAGTTTAGATGATGATCTAAAAGGCAACAAAATGTAATTGAATGTTGTTTATTACAAGCTTTAAACTTAGTTTGGAGAGTTTTAAATTGGTAAAAAATGATTTTAAATTGTTCTAGATGGTTCTAACGATTTAGGTAATGATCTGAAAAGCAACAAAATGTAATGGAAATGTTGTTTATTACATGAAAACGAATCCGATCTATACAGAATATACCATGAACGTCTAAAAATTATCGAGAATTAACACGTAATACAGATTTAATATACTAAAACAGTGGCAGGGGAAAAATATGGTAGCTCCAATTTTTTTCATAGGTTTCTAATCAAATATAACAAAAAAACAATGATATTATAATTTTTTAATTATAAAAATTACCTTATTTAGACTAAGTTCGTCATTTTAATGTATATATCACAATTTTAGTTATTAATAATGTATAATTATAAATATTGGTTTCCTTTTTTTATATGCAATGATACAAATTTGATAGAAAAAAATTCATATCAACGTTGTAAAAGACACCGGCAAATTTAAAGCATCATCTCATACGTACATACTTGAAGTACTACTTTTTTATATAATTCACTCTATTTTTCATTGAATATCTATATAGGAAAATCTTTTATAGCATGCACGTAAGTGAAATAGTTCAACTCAATTTGGAGATGTTTTCCAAAGTTCTCTACAAGCTCTCTGATTATTTTTTTATCCAATTCCGCTATCAAATGTGACACTTTAAGTCACTACCCCACATTAGGTCACATTTTTCATAACTTATTTCATTATTTAAACCGACTATTAATTCATTGTTTCAATTCAACAGTATTTTAAGATTTATAAACATTGAAAACAATATTTTCTATGGGAATATGTTGTGATTATGGATAAGGTAATGGTGTATTTATAAAAAAAAACCAAATACGTTATCAATTGGTAGATTATTTTATTTTTCTTAAAGTTTCGGAGGTATGTCCTTACAATGTTAAGGATCGGAGAGAACTGAACTATCTACTTCCTAACCTCAATACATTTTTGGATTTTATTATCAATTGTATACATAAACCTATACCTGGTTTTATGATCTGTAGCTCAAAAATCTTTTTTTCTTTATTTTTAGTAGAAAACTTTATTTCCTAAATCATATTAAAATCAATATTATAAAAGTATACTAAAGTAAGAACACAAAAAAAATTTTTGAATAATATGTTTCTGTTTGCTGTTGAGCCCTTCCATATTTCAGAAAATAATTAATTTTATCCATTAGAGTCATTGCAGTAAGTAGTATCAACATATCCACCAACTACGATTGTTGTGTTTGTTGTATTAAGTTTTTCTATTGCTGTTTAAATTCTTATGACATCTGCGTCATTTTGAGTTTGTTTTGGGACACAAATAGGTATTTATATGACTCTTAGAGTTGCGATATCTCAGGAATGGTGAATTTTTGTAAAAAGATCTACAACTTTAGTTTCAGTTTTTTTGATAAAACTTACCGTTTTGGAGAAAAATTCAAAAAGCCTCAAATTTTGACCTTCGACCCCGAATAACTTTTGTAGCACACAAAGGATCGATAGGGATTTTTATTTGTAATGGTAAACACTAGCTCTCAACTAATATTTGTCTTTATGTCTAAATTGACCGGACTATATTATCATTGCGACCTAAGGAACAGATTGATTTAATAATAAATTATAAACATGAGTCGTGCTTTTTTAAATAGAAATATTTCATCTTCAACCTCCTTTATAAATGTTTGTACATTCTCCTTCGTCAAAATTTTCGATTTTTCTGCATGGTATCCTACTGACCGTCTCTTTAGCCAATCCAAAAGCATAGTGTTATCTACATTTTTGCTCACGGTGAGTTCAGATCTCAATATTGAATAAGTCCACAAAATCAACGCCTTTAATGTTTTTAAATTTGCAAAATAAGCAAGTTGTACCTTTTTGTTGATGTTCCTCAAATTTTTGATAGGCCAGGGCGTATCTACTTATTTTGAAAAATAGTTGTTTGCTTCGATAGTAACAATATTTCCAACACCATTTGATTCCGAATTAATATTTTATAGAGCTCGTTTTGGCAAATATTATACTTCTTGAACAATATCGCTCGTTTCATAACTAGTTACGTAAATAATTATTGTCTTACTTAATCATTGAAGGTTTCTTTTTCATGCACCACCTGTAAAATTTGTTATCTTGCCATTATCAAATTTTCATTTAATAGTAATTTATTCACATGAATATTCATGAAAGTTTCTTTTCCTTTAAATTTGCTAGTGTAGGTGTTTCGTTTTTTGAAGAAGCTGTTCTAATCGTATAGATTTTATTTCGATAAAGAGGCTGAATACTATTAACAAAGACCATTGCATATTAGTGATAATAATTTAATTCTGTTTTTAACAACTTTTGTACATAAAATTTTCACTGAAAAGCCAATTATCATTTTGTAATAAAATAATTGAATTTTTTGTTTTTTTTTTCTCAATTATCCTGCCTTAAAGATCCTGAAAATAATATAGTTGGTTCTACACTTCTTAGAACAATGTGTATACGTTAATTATGGTAAGAGATTGAGTTTTCGAAATAAATTTGTCTGTCTTGACAGTCTGCTTACAAAAACTATCCGAAAATAGGAAAAAATATATTTTTAAGCTGAAGAAGCTATTGAAAATAAATTAAAAAATAATTATCTGCCTTTAAAATTCTTAAAAAAAATTCCAGTAGCTCAAATGTTCTTTGGATGAACTGTATATGTCAATGAAATATTTTTCAAACAAATATAGTTTGTCCTATATTGAAAAGTAATTTTTCCCAAAATGTATAAATTGAGCGGATTTCAAAACATCGTGGGACAGTCTGTATACAAATGAATTGAAATTTACGATAGGAAAACTTTGTTTTTAAGCTCAACCATAGAAAAGTATTTGATAATTATAAATAAATAAAAATTCAAAAACCATTTTTTTCACAAAAATCCTTAAAAAATTCCGAAAAAAAAAATGACTAGTTGTCTCATATATGTTAAATAATAGAAAAAATCGGATAAGCTACAAAGTTTGTTCTATAATCAGAAATTTTCTGTTTCTAAACATCTTGGGACAGTCTGTATATGATGCAAGTTGAAATAAAGTACAATCCTTGATTAATATATGAAGAAATCTCGTTCTAAGCCCAATTCGTGAAGGATTTTTGACAATTATGAATACGTAGAAATTAAAAAACAAATATATCTGGTGATAATTGATTTTTTTCACAAAATCCTGCTTTAAAATATTTCGAAAGGTCTCAAATTTTATTAGGACAACTTTATATATTAAATGAAAAAACATAAAGTTTGTTTCATATTGTTAGACAGTTTATCAAAAACATTTCATATAATGTATATAAGCAGATTTTTAAACGTCGTGGGACAGTCTGTATATAATACCAATGGAAATAAAGTATAATCCGGGACAAGGATAGAAAAAAGTGTATTTTTTAGCTCAACTAGAAAAAAAGACCGCTCATGGAAATTGAAAAAAATTATTATAATTTGTAATAAATTAATTGACTTTTTTGTCAAAATCTTTCTTTAAATATCCTAAAAGTATCTATAGTTGGTTCATTTTTTTTAACAACCTATGTATGTCAAATTATAAAATATTCCATAAAATAACAGATTTCTAAACGTCGTGGGGACAGTCTGTATATAATAAAAATAAGATGGAATCCATGATAAAAATAGAAAAAATCTCTTTGTTAAGCCTAACTCGAGAAGAGGACTTTGCAATTGAAAGTTGAGAAATAATTATTATATTCTGTAATAAAATATTTGATATTTTTCTAAAAATCCTACTCTATATACATTCAGAAAATATTTGTTGTTAGTTAAAACTCTCCTAAACTACCCCGGTATGTCAAATTATAGAAAATATTCTATAAAATAACAGAATTTTCTATACATTAAGCGGCAAATTTTCAAAAAAAGTCCACGAAATGTATAAATAGTTCGCCAAACGTCGTGGGGACACTCTGTATATAATAACAATAAAAATAAAATGGAATCCTTTGTAAGTATAGAAACAAATCTCTTTTTTAAGCTCAACTAGACAAAAGGACTTTGCAATTGAAAGTTGAAAAATAATAATTATAATTTGTAATGAAATATTTGATTTTTTTTTAAATCCTACTTTATATATATTCTGAAAATATTTATTTATAATATAAATATTTATTTGGTTACAACTTTCCCAAACTACCCTTGTACGTCAAATTATAGAAAATATTCCATAAAATAACAAAATTATCTCTATATTAAGTGGCAAATTTTCCATGAAAATTATAAGAAGATTTCTAAACGTCGTGGGGACAGTCTGAATAGAATAACAATAAGATGGAATCTATGAGAAGAAAAAAACAATAAGATATATATAGTTTCCTCTAACCTCTGGAATGAAATAAAATCATTGATAAGAAAAAAATATTGAAAATAAATGAAAATTACTATTATTAAAAAAAAATAATTGACTTTTTATCTAAAAAAAAAAATAATATCTAAAAGTTCTACAGAGTCTATAAGCAAATTCTCATAATTTATGATACATTTTTGAATATAATTTTTAATGACCCCTTGAATCATCTTGGAAAGATCTATCCGTCTTGAACCTTTCTCAAACAATCCGTATTCCATAAATTACCAACTTGGTATCATATTAATTCCCAATTATAGAGTTTGTATAATATATTATAAAAAAAATCCTTTATTAAAATAGAAACAATTTCTTTTTGAGTAGGAGGTGTTATTGAAAATAAACAATAATTAAAAAACAATTTCTTTATTTCAAAAAACATTCATAATACTTATGCATACTTTTAGTAAAATAATAAATTTATTTAGCGTAAAATGTATATAAACAAAAAGAACTGTACAAATAAATAAACATTTGAATTACATAAATAGAATGAACATCATATCCCATTATAAACAATTATTACCAGCGATCTGTTGACAACATATATAACATTCAAACTATGAGTATTTTATAGAAAATGGCGGAAGTTTTTAAGTAATGTCGGTTCTTTTGGCTCCCAGACATCTTTTTTCTAAATTGCTAATATATTTTTTCTCTAGTAGCAAATCTAGTATCGAAATAACTACCAACGGAATATTTTTGAAACTATCCTTTTAGCAATAGCAGCAACTAACCAATTGTTATATCTTGTATAATATATCCTGATAGTTGATCTATCCAACCCAGGATTGTACAGCAGGACCTCTTTAATCCGAAGCCTATACCATACGATGCGTCCAGTGCTTCCAACGTTAAACGCTGGTTTAATGATTGGTATGATTGGACGCATCTAGTGGTCATTCGACGAATGTCTTCCTTTCAACGTTAGTATACAACGAATATGCTGTTAAAAAATTTCATGACAAATTCATGGATATTATCTAGAAGAGAGATTTATCCGCAGAGTAAATCTGGTTTGTATTGGAAAACGATATCAGACAAAACGCTGTCATCTGTCTTAGAAGTTAGAGCCCTAGGTTCTAAAGATTCCAAATAAAGACATAACTTTCATGCCCTTTGTGAAAGCTGCTGGGACGCAAAACCTGTCTTTGTTGGTAATTGGAAAAGTACAAAAGACACGTGCATCTGTACGAAAGCTACCAGTACATTACATGGGGCAAAGAAATGCATAGGTGACGAGACCTATATTTCTAGAGTGGTTTAAAGGATACTTTATCCCTGAAGTTGAAACATTTCTATCTAAGAAAAACGTATCACTGAAAGCGATCTTGCTTCTATATAAAAAAATATAAAGGTGAATTATGAGAAAACATTTTTGCCTCAAGTTTTTGCACAACAGTAATTGGAATATGAATATACAGTATCCTAGGTCCTATCCTAGGCTGTTTTTTCATTTCTAAAAATTAGTATCAATTGAATGTGAACCCAATAATAAAATCTTGGACTCCCTTGTGGTCTCAATTAAATATTGAAGAATATACAGACGATGACTTTAAAACTGAAGATGAGACTCCGTTGAGAGATGCTTTTCTGAAGCTGAAATTAATAGCTTCTTATTAAACAATGCTGACCTAAATGAAACTAAAACTCTTACTGATGATGAAATAAGAAGCATTACTAATTGAATCGCGGTTTCTGCCTTAAATTTAAATATATATGGGTTGACCAGAAAATTACTTTACGTTAGTTACGAGACAAAGTTTTTTTTCTTATATAAACATTTTGATACTATCAGATACATAATTTATAAAAACATCTATTAACAGAAAAACTCGTGAAGGCTCAAAAATATCCGATACAATAAAAATCTACGCAATTCCAGATCCCCATTTCGTTTAAAGCTAACCACAGTCCGTGTTAATTTACTTGTATTATTTTTCTTCAATTATTTTCTCGAAATATAATATCTGGCCTCTATGTCTATCCTTATTAAAAAAAAGACTATGATGTACCCTATAGATTGTGCTGCAATCCAAACGCTGCATGAATCCGAATGTTCTGATCGAAGAGATCTTGTTGTAGTTTCCAATCCTTTTGTTAACTTCTAAATGTCAAATTTTCCAAATGTATATGTTAATTTGATTGATTTTCATTTAAATAAAAAGATGAGACAAATTTTAATCAACGAAATTATTCCCAAATCCAAATTCGTATTTTCAACAACAATAAAATCCAAAACAAAATTTTTCTGCAACAAACAACACTTTCTATGATTTCTTTTATAAGTTATAAGGCTTGTAAATACTATTCATGGTTGGTTTAAATTATTGTTCTGTTTTTTGTTCATTTCTAGTTTCAAATCGAAATTTCAAATCGACCATCGTAAAATCAGACGCCATTTCCCAATTAACACTACAGCTCGGTATAAGCCTTGGCCTCCTCGACAATTCGCCTAAAAACTGGTACGCTCTACACCAAAGTTCCTCATCTTCTCCATCCTCTCACATTCGTTGTATGTAAGTCCTCGTGAACTTGATCAGTCCATCTGATACGGTATCGGCTTCTTTTTCTACTGCTGTATATTTATGATCATCTTAGACATCCGCTTGCTCTCCAAACCATCTCAACCTATGGGCTTTAATGAATCGGACGATGGCTGCTTCATTCATTCTAATTCCTCCATATACTCTTTTGATAATTTTTCTTTCAAATATTCTTAATGTTTCTTGGTCTTTTTGTGTCATCACCCAACAACTACTGCCATAATTTACGATTGGTCTTATTAAAGTCCTGTAGATTTCTAACTTCATTCTTTTGTTATTAGATTTTTTTCAGAAGCAAAATAAGCCGTATTACTACGTTCATGTATGACAGTGCTTAACAGTACTCACTTCGAAACTTGTATTCTTCGAAATGAGCCAACGCCAGTCGGTTTTCGTTCGCGCATCAGTGTTTCGCCTTTCGTATTCTTCACCGTGTTTCGCCTGGAACCCGAAGCGTTTCGTCCAGTCGACCGAAGTCATTTTCGCGAAACCGTTTCGCGCAGTACAACCCGAATTTATTATAGTTACAAATTATTCATGGATAAGGGGATTGAGAGTCAACTCCCGAAATTGCAGTAATATTTGTAGGTTTGAAAAATATTCTTCATGAAATCGGTCTTAACATAAATATATTGTAACAAGTCTAGATTGGTTTTACTTTCTTTTGTCGATTTTTGCTTATATTAACACGTTGACTGCCAAGGCCATTTTCACAATTTTATTTAATGGCAGTAAAAATACTGATTAAATACAAAGTTATCACTGAAAGGTATACTCCTTTGTAGGAACCAAAATCACATCGGAGAAGTTAATTATTTCGTAGTTGGCAGTTAATATAAAGTGATCTATTATTCTAGAATGTTATGGTTGATAGAAGTTGTTTATTTTAGAAGAAGAATGTCTAAATTTCAAAAAAAAAGTTATAAAACTTGATTTTTTTCTTCCATAAGATGTCTGGCACAAGTTATACAAAAAAAATTCAAGTGGGTTTAGTTGGATGTTTGGATTGCTTAATATTACAGATAATATTTTGTGTATTAATACAAATCCAAAGAAACAAAATTGCAATGACATTACTTGAAACGTGCTATTTTCTAAAGTAATTATATATCAACAAGGAGCACACAGAATATGGATATACTATGTGGCAGGCGCGCGTTTAAAAAGTGAAAATATATAGATATTTGTATCATATACTTTTTGATATATCGCGTAAACAAAATAAAAATTTGAGGTGTTACGAAATGGCAAGGTAAACGGTAGTAGATAGGTATGGATATCGTTCAACACAGATCAGTCACAATGATATATTTTTTTTGTAAGTAATCCGTAAAAGCAATACAACATATACGATTAATAGTTTTTTTTTAATCACCCTACCTAATATAAATTCGTTCTTTCAATTTTAAATTATTAAAAAGTTTTAACTGGACTATATTTACAATTTTTTGATACCTCTAAATTTCATTTCGTTTTTCAATCGTGTAGCTCAATTATTTTTTCACTAAATATAAATGTAGCGCTATAATGACTTTGCATTTTCAAGAAACAAAATTCAGCAACACTCGTCTAATAGAATGAAAACACTGGTTGAAACATGCTACGAAATACGAGGGAAATGAGATTACGAGGTCTGGCTATTAAATAACGAGACTGCACGCCTAGAGGGCGCCCTAGACAGGTAAAACACTAGTAGTGCGTTGGTTGTCTAGATATCTTCTCTTGTTACGTCCCAAAACACGCTTCCGTTACTTTTATAGTATTGATGCAGTAGCGGTTTGAAACGAATGTGTTTTTTTTTCTCGTGACGAAAAATAGGAGCAACGTTTCGATCTCAAATTTCCCGTTAAATTGAAAAAACCTCCGAGGTGTGCTATAAATTGTTGCATGAGGCCTACGGGGACCATTCTCTATCTCGTGCGCATGTTTTTGAGTGGTGTGAGCTCTTTAGCGAAGGCCGAGAGAGTAAAGCAAAATTCAAGGCAATGTTTATTATTTTTTTCCACATTGACGACTGAATGGGTTCCAAAGGGTCAGACTGTCAACCAGACTTACTATTTATCAGTTTTGGCATCAACTGCGAGAACGAGTTCGTAAAAAACGACCCGATTTTGCATCAGGACAACGCATCTGCCCATAACGCGCTATCTATGAAGCAGTATTTGGCCAGTAAGCGCACTCCAGTTCCCGAGCACCCGTTGTACTCACCAAATTTGGCACCGTGCGACTTTTCTTTGTTTCCGAAGATAAAATCTGATTTGAATGGGACCCGATTTAAATCGGTAAAGCAAAAAACGGCAGAGCTCCTAAAGATCCTCACCAGAGAAAACTTCCAGCACTGCTTCGATCAATTGAAAAAACGTATGGAAAGGTGTGTGGCGAGGGAAGGGGAGTATATTGAAGGGAAGAATTCGAATGTAGAATGATTTCTATAATAAAACCCTGTTCCGTAACCAGCCTCGTTATTTAATAGCGAGAATTCGTATATGGGAGAGATAAATATAACCAAATATCTTATCAGTAAAAGGTTCAAGAATTCGCTTTATACTAAGTGAATTTAGCATTATCTCGAAAATTAAATATCGCTAAAATTTTATAACTAGAATTGCCAATATAAAATGTTTTCTCAATTACATTCTTCAGTTCTTAATCCTGTTTTTTAACACATATTCCTATGATAGAGTTAGCTAAAGTGGACACTGTTTTAAAGTTTCATTATATACTGAACACACTGTTTACACCAACACTCTATGGTTTCATAAAAATCGATAATTAAGATGGAGCTTCAGTCTCTGAAGACGATAACTTGGTTATCGAAACGCGTGCCAGACATATAATTATGAGTGTTGGTGTAGTGAAGTGTAAACAGTGTGTTCAGTATGAATATGACCAACAGTTCTAGAAATTCCAACTTAGTTCATTATAATCTCTCTGCTTCATTTATAAAATGAAAATGGCTAGGAGTGTCCAACTATTTTCGGAAATAATTGTTTGTAATTTCAAAATTAATGAATGAATTTATGAACGGCAGATAGAAAAATAATCTGAAAATTAATAAGATAAATATGGCGCCATATCAGTATCATGGTACCTAACATAACATAACCTAACCAAATATTATTCATGCCCTGGACAATTTTCACCTTTTGTACAATTGTACAATTTTTTGTTGAAATTTTCAGTAATGAGCTATGATATTTAATTCTGTAATTTTAATTCATCTATAATTGCAAAATTCCTACCATACCCTTTGTCTATTGTGGAAAGTTTTTGATTTGTCATATATACAGCTGCGTAATTTTTCAACTTTTCCTCCATTAGAGATGCTCCTCCTTCTCTTTACTATCTATAAATCGATTTTAACAAACTTGGAAACGTTTAAACGAGGAGTAGTGGGGGATATCCGGTACTAAGTGTCAGTAATTTCAAAATGACTGAATAGACTTTAACAAACATGGTGTTGTTTGGGAAGTAGTAAGGGAAGGGAAACTAGTAGGGAGTGTTCGACCTTTTTGGAAATAATATCAGTAACTTCAAAATAGTCGAACGGATTTGAACAAATTTTATGACATTTAAGGGTGTTTTTGTAGTTTATCAACTTTAATTCGGATTCATTTAGATTGCTTGTAACGTAATGAGAGAGCAATTAGCGACAACTACAAATAAAACGGATTTTCTCAAAAAAATTGGATACAATGACGACTTTTATTGCTACAAAAATAGTGAAATAAAGAATTAACAAGCTAATTAAATCGGCATGACAATATCTCTCCCCTAACCTAAAATATTACTTAGAGAAAATAAAATGTCAACTCTTTGTCAATACTCATAGAATTCCCGCCGACATTTTTAATACGGACAAGTGACATTTGATAAATGAGAAATTTGAGGTTAAGTGCTACCAAGTGTTAATTTTTGTAGTAAATTTCTCATTTGTAGCAGTTTTTTAGCGATTGAATCAAGTATATCAGTGAAACTTCATTAGAAACAACTTTTATATAGTAATAAATTAGTTGTATCAATAAAGAGACTGACATTAATTATCTGAGAGTGATTTATTCCTTGTTACTGTTTTTAGATTCAGAGTTTAATTTTTAGATTTATACCACGTAATTTATTACAAATCGAAGTTTCAATATAAAAATCAATAGTTGGTAACACTTAACACTGTGTCAAATGCCACTTGTCTTTGATTGAAAAGAGGACGTTGTTTCTAACCTATTAGTATTACTTTTTAATAAATATTTTTATGAACATTCGCCATAGACCAGTTACATAGATTATTACTTCTCCTAACTTCGACAGCAAAAATGAAGGAGCTAATGTTAACTAGTGGAGATATTCGATTTCCTTTCTGAAAATAAAAATAACTATTTTTCCAAAAAGCGATTGGACTTCATTCATTTCCAGTATTAGAAGATAGAAATATCACTTTCTGCTTCTTTTTTTAGAAATTGATAATCTCGATAATTGGAATTTAAATAATCGAAAATATTAAAAGCAGCCAAGGGCATCATACATAGTTGTCATTTTGATATTAGTAATTCTTGCCACTTTCTCGATCGTGGTCTAAAAATAGATTTGAAAAAGAATCGAATTTACGTCAGCTTAGAACGATGTCAATGCTAGTTAATACTTTTCAAAAAATGGCAATCAAATTTCAAGAATGCGGCAAACATTTTGGAAATTTAAAACTTATTTCCAGTATCTTCTTTAGGCTTCAATTGTCATAATTCTTTCATTTCGCATTTTTGCGACAAATACTTTTTGTGCAAAGAGTCCTTCATTTGATTGGCTATCCTGTACAATAAATATTCTCACCACATCACTTACTCCATCTTCAGTAGTCGACATTTTAGAAAAAACGTTCTGATCTAGCTATTCTATCCGAATTTGTGGATTACTGTAATTTTTATTTCAATATTCATTCTCCACTTTTTATTTGTTGTTTCCTACCATCCTTTTAAGATATTTCCCAGTAGGTTTGCTGCTAGTTGCTTTATCAGCATGAATAGGTATAATTGCTGTTAGGAAACTACCTTGTGGTCTGGTCTGCAAGGAAGTAGCAATTTTTAAAATAGAATTCGAAAAGACAATAAAAAGGAGAATCTTGCTGCAACTTCACATAATCCTTTCAGGATAAGTAAAATTGCCAAATATCTATCAGGACTAAAATCAATCAGTCAGAATTTTCGATTCATTTTCTTAAGACGAGAAAAATTCAAACAAAAAATCAACAGATAATTCAAAGAAATGGAGATGTTATAGAGATATACAGACCTCTACGCAATATAGAAGTTACCAGACTATTAATGGAAGGTGGTGACTCAAGCAGATATACAGAAAACCAGGAAACCTTAAGAAATGGTAATATGCTACCGCGAGATAATCTTTTTGATTCATGACACTGATTCGGGCCTCTGCTAGATATTTGGACACCATGAAGTAGAAGGGAATTCTAAAGAGAATAGCTTGCAAAACGAGAGGATATACATAGTTGGATGCTATCGACACAGATGTGGTAGCATAATATCCAGAGCGGTTTGGTCAAGATAAAACAAAAGCGCACAAGTCTCTAGAAATAGGGAATGATAACAGATGAGTATTGCAAAGAATATAGAGGAGAAGATATGAGCATCTTCATTAAAATGGTGAAAGATTGGAGGTTGGTAGTTAATTAAGTAACCTAAACTATTAACCTATTTAAATTAGATTTTCAGCTGCTTTCGAGAACAAAGTAGTAGTAAATGTATTTGTATGGTTTATGACATAATCTTTAAATTATCTTGTTTGAGTTAATATGTAATTTAGATAATAAAATGATAACTTTATGTAGTTATAAATATTCTTGTTTCAGGTCTCTTCACAAAATTTAACATTTCGACTTCCTTTAGTCTTCATCAAATATCAGATATTGATACTGACAATATGCGTATTTTGATAAATAGTCGAAATGTTAAATTTTCATCTGTCCTTAAAAAATTATAAAATAAACTTATTTTAACTCTGATATTTGATAAAGACTAGAAGAAGTTGAATTTTCAAATGTTCATCTATCTTAAAAAAAATGAAGAACATTTAAAAACATATCAAAAAGTCTAACAAATAAGAAATTTATAACGATAAATACTACCGAAAGAGCAATGTTTATAAATGGATAATTATTTCTCAGATACCTGGTTATATTGTTTGAAAATGTTTCTTGAAAATTGTAAGACTTACACATTTTCATTTGTCTTCTCTATAATTATGCAAAATATATACAAAGTTGGTCTGAAATGGATTTTGCGAATCAATAGTCAGTCATGTCAAAAATTATAAAAAGAGTTTGATTGAGCAAAACCCATTTTAAACATCTAAATCACATACATATAGGTAACATATTTTAAATAAATAATATACATTTTTTTTGGCATCTTTGAAATTCTTACACAAATAGACTTTGGTATAAAAAGGCTTACTTTGTAAGCTTTTTTTTTCTTTTTTGGTACATCACACTTAGTTAATTGAAATGATCCACTTTCGTGTATTTTTTTTTCACTAGCATATTTCGGAAAAGTCGAACCACCAACGGTCTCTGCATGTTTTCCTCAGATCTCTTTTCCTTCGACGTTTCTTCGTCGATTCCACTTGCTTCTTAACAAATTTGATGTTGTAAGGATCTTCGGCTAATTCCGGATATTGTTGGACATCGTGTATATATTCACCTTCGAAATTATTAACGTAACCTAGTTTCGAGAGCTCCTCCAATTCGCTTATGCTCCAATCAACACTACAAGTAAAACCATTCTTGTAACATTCTTTTTCTTTGTGCCAAGCTTTTCTGATAACCGATAATTTGGCGTGATGCAATAATCTCTGTTTTTCTTTTTCCACTGTTGTACCGTAACGTAAATTGATAACCACATTCGATCCATGAATTTTCACGTCAAAGTAGTTGGTGCCGCTTCCGTTTTCTTTGGCTATTTCGTGGAAAGTTGTATTGACTTGACCCTGAAGTCGTTTCAGTTGTCCTGTAGATTTAAATTTACATTTACTGCATACATTTTCGTGAAAAAATATACAGGGTATTTGAATATTCATGCGAAAGAATTCAGTTACTCTTTGTACATAGAATTTAGCGCCCCGTGTAAACTGTTTCCGAAAACAACAATTAATTATCGAAATGTGCATTAGTGTCATTGTGAGTGTTCATTTATATACAGGGTGTCCCGCATAAGAACCAATACAAATCAGAGGCGTATACAGGGCCAAACATATAACAATTGGGGTAATTTACATCTATATCAAGTTTCATCCCTGTGAAGTTATAGAGATTCAAAGTAGTGCCGACAATTTTGGAAAAAAAAATAATTTCTTTACAACATAAATACTGTAGGAGACTTTTGATGGTAAGTAGAAGGAGATCGAATCATTATGGGAGGATAATTAGGGGTGACCTAACCTTAAAAGTTCACAGAAATTCATGTTTTCGTTGATTTGAAAATTTTTATTTTCATATCGTAATATGATAACGGAGTTGTGGCGTAAAAATGTTCTCTGGATTCTATTATTGAGGTGAATCAATCCCCATAATCCAAGTCTTCTTGCTTCCTACAACAACTTTTCCCTCCAGTTCCTAGTTCTTACTTTGCTAGGTTCATCATATTCCTCTATT
Source organism: Diorhabda carinulata (assembly GCF_026250575.1). Taxonomy (NCBI): domain Eukaryota; kingdom Metazoa; phylum Arthropoda; class Insecta; order Coleoptera; family Chrysomelidae; genus Diorhabda; species Diorhabda carinulata. The sequence continues at coordinate 6,024,389 of NC_079464.1, read as the reverse complement.
AACCATTTTTAATTACTAACTTCGCTGAGCTTTCATTATTTTACATCTTTGCAGTTGAGTTAGTCAGTTATTTCTTGGTTCTTATCTATATTCCCCTTCATAATTCTTACCGGTCCCATTACTGTTCTCATAGTATCTTCTCTCGTTCTTCTCAATATATCTTCATCATTTATTGTTAGTGCCATTGTTTCAGCTGTGTACCATTACTGGTCTAATCATCGTTTTATATAAATTGAACTTTGTTAGTTTTGTAAGTAGTTTACTTCTGTTAGCACGGAAGCCTCTATTCATATTAATTATTTTTATCTCAATGTTGTCTATTATTAATCATAACGCTTATATACTTAATAATTTGTACTTCCGTAAATTCATACAGGCCCTCTTGGCATTGCTATCCAAATCTCCTTATTTTTGTTTTTATTTAATTTTGAACCCATGCAGTTTTGTGTATACATCTTGCTCTTTCAGTGGTGTTAATATGTGGTTTCTTCAGAGTCAAAGGCCTGTTGAAATCGAGGAAGAGCATCTCTATGTCTATCTGCATCCGTTTCAGATCTACCCCTTGTGAAGCCGCATTGATATTGTCCTAATATTTCTGGAGAGTTACTAGCTAGTGGTTTCTGGATTACTCTTGACATGCAAAGTTTAATACTTCACGGTTACTGAATTGGTCTTGGTCATCTTTCTTATGTGATAATTTTTCCGAGTTTCCTTTCTTTTGGCATCTTTTTCTTAAAACAAATTCCCCTATTTAGTTGGTATGTTTTTTCATGAAGTTTCCTCCATACCTTATCAGCTCTATGTTTGTCTTTACCAGGTACTTTTCCTTTTCTCACGTTATTTATGATTTCCCTATTATTATTTTTTCTGATAAGACTCCTTGATCAACCTCCTCCTTTTCCTCGTCCCCTTCTGTGCTTTGTTCAGAAGTGATTGAAGTAATCTGCTCATATTGCTAATATTTTATTTTCATATCATGGATAATTTGATTCTTGTAAAATATTCATCAAACTCTATAATTTTCAATAAAGTCGAATAACCAAAGGCATATTCTGAACAATGTTATCCAAAAAGAACTAAGAGCTATGAATTCATACATCAAATTTATAATTTTGAGGCCCTATAATTTCTCAGGGATGCAACTTGCTATATACCCCTAATCGTCATATTTTGAGCTCCCCTACGCGTTGGCTTTTAGGCTAGACCCTGTATATCGAATATTATAATGATTATTCTTACCTTTATCCTCATTTGCTTTCCACGTTTCATCTTTAACAAAGTGGAAGGCGTCTTGTTGAGCGTTATGTACGATAAAAGTAAACGGCAGTAAATAGGATCTATTGAACACCGAAGTGTAAACGTCTCTATAAATAGCGTTCGCTGCTGGTACACTAGATACGATAGCTTGACCTGATTCAGTCTGAGACACCAAAATTCCTCGTCCGAAGGGCGGATCAGACGCCGATCCTATTTTCTTTGGCACCAAATCGATAACATTAACTTTCAATGCCGATTTAGAGAATACAGACAGTTCTTCGGCCGTTAACATTTTTCTTGAATTGACGTGCGCTAAAAATCCCGAATGAATTTCAACGGAATACGGTTGATTATTCAATTGGCTGCTGATACCATTCTTGGACGGATTCCAGAAAGTCGGAGGATGCGATAGAAACGGAGGCATCTTACCGCCAGGAAGATCGTCTGGGTAGAGTTGTGGAGCTAAATTTTTCAAATTCATACTGATTTTCTTTAGCCAATCTAGATGATCTGAAATAATATTGAATTATAAACAAAAACAATTTTAAATTGAAGTATCGAATACCTTGAGGTCTTGCTCTGTCCAATTCAACGTTGATTGGATCGTTTCCGTTGAATCTGTATAAATGGAGGTGAGTTGGTGTAGGAATACGTTCCAATACGTTTTCCCAAAGTGGCGACATCCATTGACCGATAAGGGGATCATAAACTTTTCCGTTATTCATATGAACCAAGGACGTCACCTAAAAATAAGACATATTTTGAAGGTTCTTCTACATGAAGACCAATACCACACAATGAAACTTTTCCTATTTCCAAACCTCAGGAGATATTAATCACAAACTATATAGTTGCTTGATTTTGTTGAAGACTTTGGCATTTCTAAAGGTGACTATAACAATATAGGTGAATTGTTGTGTTTTAGTGGGTATTCTACCTGAAAGTTTGTCTGTACACAACTGTCTATCACATTCTAACTTACGATTCCATCTTTTTACTAACCCAACCGAACAAAGTTTAGCTGGTTGGTCCGTATTATAAGAGCTATTCACAAACTTTCTTGCGTTTTACAGAATCCCACATTACGAAGGCTATGGTTGGCATATTATGAAACGGCGCAAAAATTCGGCTTTATTGCCAAACACTCGATGGAAAACATCTTCCCGACGGTGTTTTTGTATCATAGTGAGTAAATGAGGCACACATCTCAGTCGACGATCATTCAGTACCGCTTTGTGGAGTTTCTTTAAAATTTCTGGAGTCATAACCTCATTTGGTTGACCATGAGACGTAGGTCGAACGGCCTCGTTTAAACTCCGCAATCCATTATTTTACTGTTGATAAAGAAGCAACAGTTTCGCTCAAAGTAGAATCTAGCTCAGCTTTTATATTGGTTGGACTAATGCCTTTTAAAAAAAAGTTTTTGTATTACATAGCGATGACCAATTTTTTCCATGTTTACAAATTCACTGAAAACGTTCACTATTGATGGCTGCCAAGCAAATACTAAAGCAAAGTGGAGTCTTCAAACTTGAAACATGTGCTGTATAGATCGTGTATTTTCTTTCTTTAATATGACTTAATCATTTTCTTAAAAAATCAATGGAGCTCTTAAAAAAATTGTTATCTTCATTATTTAAGATGGAAAACAATTTAGAACGGGGATAATACTAATAATTTCGAAAAAAATTGTCAGTTGAACATCATGTATGTCACTAAGGAATAGATTTAGACCTACTGTTTTCAATGAATATATTATTTTCGCCTTCTGAACGTCGAAACGGTTTTCTTGGCTACAAGTTCAAAATATTTTTTAAAAATATCTGCCTTAATCAACAAAATATGGCGTATCTTATACATAAACTATATGGTACATTTCTTGATGTAAAAATAAAAGTAAAATTACCTGATCTAGAATTCCTCCGCAGAAATCAATCGGAAGATATAGGTATGGGTTTGAATCGTAAACAATGTGCCCGTAGGGAGATCTCATTATTTCTCGTATTCCCTCTCCATATTGATTGAAAATCATGACGGGCGTTCCGCACTGATCCGTAGCTACGTAATATTTATGTCGATAGACTTGGGAATATATCAAATGTCCTCTATTATCATATATGAGCGACATAAGTTTACCATCTCTTGGCGAATAAATCTGACTAACCTCTCTGGGTCTTAGGATATTGTTGTAGAAAAATTGCGTCACGTTTCCGAAATTGTCTTTTCTTGCAGACAATCTGAAAAAAAGGTGATAAAATTTTTAAATTATTAATACAATGAAAGAATTGCACAGAATAAGTTAACATAAGTCTTGAGAAACGTTCTATAAAAACAAATAATCAAAGTTAATTATCCTTTTCATAATTCAGTTATCATGATAAAACTCTTTGGAACTCCTCCAAGTCTTAATATAGCTTTTTCCTTGTCATTTACTAAAATCCCAACTCTGATCTGGAAACCGAACCAAAGAAATTTGAGTTTGAATTGGTAAAGCATCTGCAATTATGCTTTTTTCTACTTCACATTTAGTAGAAGTACGTTTATGAACTTTGGAACTCCTCCAATTCTTAATAGAGCTTTTTCCTTGTCATTTACTGAAATCCCAACTTTATTCTGGAAACTGAACCAAAGAAATTTGAGTTTGAATTGGTAAAGCATCTGCAATTATGCTTTTTTCTACTTCACATTTAGTAGAAGTACGTTTATGAACTTTGGAACTCCTCCAATTCTTAATAGAGCTTTTTCCTTGTCATTTACTAAAATCCCAACTCTGATCTGGAAACCGAACCAAAGAAATTTGAGTTTGAATTGGTAAAGCATCTGCAATTATGCTTTTTTCTACTTCACATTTAGTAGAAGTACGTTTATGAACTTTGGAACTCCTCCAAGTCTTAATAGAACTTTCTCCTTGCTCTTTACTAAAATCCCAACTTTATTCTGGAAACCGAACCAAAGAAATTTGAGTTTGAATTGGTAAAGCATCTGCAATTATGCTTTTTCCTACTTCACATCTAGTAGAAGTACGTTTATGAACTTTGGAACTCCTCCAAGTCTTAATAGAGCTTTTTCCTTGTCATTTACTAAAATCTCAACTTTGTTCTGGAAACCGAACCACAGAAATTTGAGTTTGAATTGGTAAAGCATCTGCAATTATGCTTTTTTCTACTTCACATTTAGTAGAAGTACGTTTATGAACTTTGGAACTCCTCCAATTCTTAATAGAGCTTTTTCCTTGTCATTTACTAAAATCCCAACTTTATTCTGGAAACTGAACCAAAGAAATTTGAGTTTGAATTGGTAAAGCATCTGCAATTATGCTTTTTTCTACTTCACATTTAGTAGAAGTACGTTTATGAACTTTGGAACTCCTCCAAGTCTTAATAGAACTTTCTCCTTGCTCTTTACTAAAATCCCAACTTTATTCTGGAAACCGAACCAAAGAAATTTGAGTTTGAATTGGTAAAGCATCTGCAATTATGCTTTTTCCTACTTCACGTCTAGTAGAAGTACGTTTTTGAACTTTGGAACTCCTCCAAGTCTTAATAGAGCTTTTTCCTTGTCATTTACTAAAATCCCAACTTTGTTCTGGAAACCGAACCAAAGAAATTTGAGTTTGAATTGGTAAAGCATCTGCAATTATGCTTTTTCCTACTTCACATCTAGTAGAAGTACGTTTTTGAACTTTGGAACTCCTCCAAGTCTTAATAGAGCTTTTTCCTTGTCATTTACTAAAATCCCAACTTTGTTCTGGAAACCGAACCAAAGAAATTTGAGTTTGAATTGGTAAAGCATCTGCAATTATGCTTTTTCCTACTTCACATCTAGTAGAAGTACGTTTTTGAACTTTGGAACTCCTCCAAGTCTTAATAGAGCTTTTTCCTTGTCATTTACTAAAATCCCAACGTTGTTCTGGAAACCGAACCAAAGAAACTGGAGTTTGAATTGGTAAAGCATCTGCAATTATGCTTTTTTCTACTTCACATTTAGTAGAAGTACGTTTATGAACTTTGGAACTCCTCCAAGTCTTAATAGAACTTTCTCCTTGCTCTTTACTAAAATCCCAACTTTATTCTGGAAACCAAACCAAAGAAATTTGAGTTTGAATTGGTAAAGCATCTGCAATTATGCTTTTTCCTACTTCACATCTAGTAGAAGTACGTTTTTGAACTTTGGAACTCCTCCAAGTCTTAATAGAGCTTTTTCCTTGTCATTTACTAAAATCCCAACTCTGATCTGGAAACCGAACCAAAGAAATTTGAGTTTGAATTGGTAAAGTATCTGCAATTATGCTTTTTTCTACTTCACATTCAGTAGAAGTACGTTTATGAACTTTGGAACTCCTCCAAGTCTTAATAGAACTTTCTCCTTGCTCTTTACTAAAATCCTAACTTTATTCTGGAAACCGAACCAAAGAAATTTGAGTTTGAATTGGTAAAGCATCTGCAATTATGCTTTTTTCTACTTCACATTCAGTAGAAGTACGTTTATGAACTTTGGAACTCCTCCAAGTCTTAATAGAACTTTCTCCTTGCTCTTTACTAAAATCCCAACTTTATTCTGGAAACCGAACCAAAGAAATTTGAGTTTGAATTGGTAAAGCATCTGCAATTATGCTTTTTTCTACTTCACATTCAGTAGAAGTACGTTTATGAACTTTGGAACTCCTCCAAGTCTTAATAGAACTTTCTCCTTGCTCTTTACTAAAATCCCAACTTTATTCTGGAAACCGAACCAAAGAAATTTGAGTTTGAATTGGTAAAGCATCTGCAATTATGCTTTTTCCTACTTCACATCTAGTAGAAGTACGTTTTTGAACTTTGGAACTCCTCCAAGTCTTAATAGAGCTTTTTCCTTGTCATTTACTAAAATCCCAACTTTGTTCTGGAAACCGAACCAAAGAAATTTGAGTTTGAATTGGTAAAGTATCTGCAATTATGCTTTTTTCTACTTCACATTCAGTAGAAGTACGTTTATGAACTTTGGAACTCCTCCAAGTCTTAATAGAACTTTCTCCTTGCTCTTTACTAAAATCCTAACTTTATTCTGGAAACCGAACCAAAGAAATTTGAGTTTGAATTGGTAAAGCATCTGCAATTATGCTTTTTTCTACTTCACATTCAGTAGAAGTACGTTTATGAACTTTGGAACTCCTCCAAGTCTTAATAGAACTTTCTCCTTGCTCTTTACTAAAATCCCAACTTTATTCTGGAAACCGAACCAAAGAAATTTGAGTTTGAATTGGTAAAGCATCTGCAATTATGCTTTTTCCTACTTCACATCTAGTAGAAGTACGTTTTTGAACTTTGGAACTCCTCCAAGTCTTAATAGAGCTTTTTCCTTGTCATTTACTAAAATCCCAACTTTGTTCTGGAAACCGAACCAAAGAAACTGGAGTTTCAATTGGTAAAGCATCTGCAATTATGCTTTTTCCTACTTCACATCTAGTAGAAGTACGTTTTTGAACTTTGGAACTCCTCCAAGTCTTAATAGAACTTTCTCCTTGCTCTTTACTAAAATCCTAACTTTATTCTGGAAACCGAACCAAAGAAATTTGAGTTTGAATTGGTAAAGCATCTGCAATTATGCTTTTTCCTACTTCACATCTAGTAGAAGTACGTTTTTGAACTTTGGAACTCCTCCAAGTCTTAATAGAGCTTTTTCCTTGTCATTTACTAAAGTCCCAACTTTGTTCTGGAAACCGAACCAAAGAAACTGGAGTTTCAATTGGTGAAGCATCTGTAATTGTGTTTTTTCAACCTTATACCTAGTAAAAGCTACTGAATATCTAGTAGATATTCACTTTTATGAACTTTGTATACTATTGAACTGCTATTGAACTAAACAAATGTAAATTTAAATTGATTTTTGTTCTACTTCACATATAGTGAAAGCTCATTTATAGAATTTTTATGCGTGTCAAATTTCTACATGTCTTTGTAGAGCTTTCTTCTCGCTTTTCACTGATAAGAACACACCAATTAGTTAGACAATTTTTCTTGGATTACTATGTTTGAATTCAGTCCACCAATTCCATTATTTATAATATTATAATAAAAACAAATATTCACCTGTCCATATGGTCATAATAATATCTAACATCAAATCTGCCTCTCTTTGTTGCTCTTACAAGCAACCCCTTGGAATTAAAATGAAATTTCTCTTCCCTAGCATTCTGTACAACTAATCCTCTGTTGTCGTATTTATATTGTCCTTCGCCGAATTTAATTATCCTGTCCATTGGGTTGTATTCCATGGGAATAGTGTTTCCCCTGAAACAAATAAACGATTCAACTAACATTGCTTCTAATGCCTACTGTCAGAAATAAGTAAATTATTTTCTGTCGTCCAGTAAAGAGAAACTTAACCAATTTATAGGAAAAGACAATTTTTATGGTCGATTTTTAGTAGATTAGTTTCAATCAATTTATATACAAGGATTTTCAATATAGAAATCAAGTGTATGGATTCTGGTGTCATTTAAATCCGCTACTCAGGATTTTTGGTAAATTTGATATTTTCAATATAAAAAAATAATTTTCTTCCAAATGAATAAGTTATAGACTACTTTTAAAGTAAAGAAGTACGTCATGCAAAGAAGATATGCAAATATGCAACGATAACAATCGAGGGTTGAAGTTCCACCCTTAAAGTTATAATTATAGAGTGTAATTTTTATTTTTACTCCAAAACTTCATGTTTTGATAGAAAAACACAAATTTCCTAACATTTTTTTTTGAAATATTCATTGATCAAGGAATTATATATAAATGAGTCAGAAGAGAGATTCGATGGGTTGTTTGTGAATGAGATGGGGACATGAATCATGTAGGGTGGGGATATTTTAGATATGGCCCTGATATAGGAACATTTTCCTCTGCAGGACTGGGAGATTAGTGAATTTAGAAGGATAGAGTGTTGTTAACTGAACTGAAACTGAACTTAAAAGATAAAAAGAGCAAAAAATGTAAGAAAGAAGAAGAAAATAATGACTCGCCAAAAAAACGACATCTGCAACAGGGTTTCACCTAATGACGATGAGGGAAAAATTTCTTCGTAGGCCGTTGCTAGCAGCTGAAGAGGGAAAGAAGATAATTTCTTCTTGTGCTTTGAAAAAAACGATCATCTATTAGTGAAATAGGGGTTTACCAGGGTGTTTTTGGCAAATTTGGGAATTATTTGATTGGATAGAGCGAATCATGTATCGGTTTTTTTATTAGTCAGACGGTTCAGAACGGATGTTATATCAACTGTACTACTTGGGCTGAGTCAGCAGTACGTGAGAATGGACTTCCCGCAAGACAAAAGCTTTTTGAGAAGTTGGTTGGGTAATGTGCAGTAGGCAATTGCCTATATTCGATTAAGAGATAGTGGTAAGAGGGTGGATTCGTTAGAATTTTTCTTTTAAGCGCTTTGATGAGACAGAAGCGTCTCCTTAGTCTGTACCGAGTTCTGTCAGATCCGCCGACCAACTGAGAGTGTGAGTGAATCTCACAGCTAAATAGAGGGCTACTCTGCGGATCTCAAGACTTTTTTCTCAAAGTCTTGAGTGGACATTTTGAGGTAAAAGCTGCACGCTTCGGGTATTGATATGTTTGAAGACGATGGCTTAGGTTTTTTGAGAATTAAGAGTCACATTCTATCTCCTATCTGAGAATTCATTCCAGAGACTTTGGAACGTAAGCTGAGAGAGCGTATGCCTGCCTGGTGCGGAAGCAATTAGGGCGCTATTGTCCATGTATAATTAGACTTTTCCAAGGGTTGATAAGATAGATATGATGAATAGAAGAAGAGCTAGTATATATTCTTGTGGAACCCCAATTAGGGTAGTAAATGGTTAAGATAAGCAATAACTAGCTTTGACATTAATGGAGCGGTCATTGAGACTTGTATATATCAATTTTATTATCGTGTATGGTAGCCAATGAACCAGAAGCTTTCTGTGCGTCACACCTGATCGAAAACCTTCTGGATATTCGTGGAGATGATTTTCTATTTTCGGTTTTTTGAGTTACAATAGCTCTGTGTACAAATATTCCAGCATATAATATATTTAATTTTTTTGATGATATCAGTACCTGTAAGTCAGGGATAACATATTTCCATTGTCGTCGTATCTAAATCCCCATGGTTCTTGAGCTTCCACTCCAAGCAGCTGACCGTCGCAATCCCACGTGTAATTTTTGACGTTGGTGTAGGTGTTTACTCCAACATTTTTGGTGTAAGTTCGTGTCTGAGAAATCCTCCTAGAATTCAAAATAATAATATTAACAATGAAATATTGAACACAAACTAATTTTAAATGAAACAAAGAGTGAATAATCTATGAACAAAATTGATATTTTCTGGTTTCATACTTAATTTGAATACATCTAGTCTCAATATCTATATACTAATTTTTCTGAGAATGATTTGTTAACCTTCCATGTTCTAAGATCATACTAAGATCCATTATTTCTTCAATGTCTTAATGTACATTGTTATTTTTTGCTGATGAACCAAAAATTCAGGAATACGACATTCATTCGACTCCTTCTTATCCTCATCATGCATGTCAATGCAGAATCGGATTACATCACTGAATACGAATCCTGATTCCACTCCAGCCGTTTTGGGAACTACTTGAGTCGATTCCTTCTTCTGTTTTAGATATTGGTATGGAAAAAAATTGAAACTCTCTTTTCTATGTACTGAATACATTCTATATTCTGCAAATTACTAATTTGCTATGGTCTTGGTCGATGAAAAAACGATTTTTTAGACTTCTACTGTACTCTAGATCACTTGGAGTGAATAACCTCAAGTGAGGATCTTGGAAATCTGTACTGCTTAATCGTTCTCTGTCTCTAGATCTTCTTCTTCGGTCTTTTGGGTGACATTGGATTGATTAACAATCAAGAGTGATACCACCAAGATTTAGCTCTTTCAAAGAAAATTGAGTACTACTGCTGATTATTAATCACGAGAATCGTAAGTCCAATTTAAATACTCATATAAGCAAATGTCTTTAGTCCCAAAATAGGTTTAAGTTTCGGCACTACTTTATCGTATCTTAAGGATAAAGTGGATGTATTGTCTTGAAACAACACTTTCCTTCTTCAAATGCGGTCGATTTTTCACGATATCGTCCTTAAAACGCTCCAATAACGATAACATTGAATTTGAATTACCAACGACTTACCCATGAATATCGTGACTAAACTCCATTCTAAAAACTTCCATTCCGTGAATAGTTAAAGCGAGCTTGGTTTCCAGGAATCTTGAATTGATGGTACTGGAAAATAGCGCTGTGCCATCGTACACGTTGGTTTCGTTTATTTTCAGCTTAATGATTTTGAAAGGTCCGATCATTTCTAGAGAACCAGTCTTATAGTTATAACCTAAATTATGTAAAGGTAAATTTTGTCCACCAATTCTACCTTGAGCAGTAACGAGTCTATAATTGTTATCGTAATCGTAGGTAAATTTGGCGTTGCTCAAACCAGTTTTGGCACCGAAATCTATACGTTCTTCCATTAGTAGACCGCCTGTATATTGATAATCCCATCTATATTCGATATCGGCTTCGACGTGATTTACCTGACTAGGTAAACCAGAAGTTTCAGAATAATGATAAACAGTTTTCCCGTCACCATGAACGACTTCTTTTAGTTTACCATTATCGAAGTATCTATAAACTATTCTAGCTCCTTCACCGGGGAATACAGTTTGTAAAAGTCTACCGGAATTAGAAAAATGTTGTAGATACGACTTGTTACTTCCTGGTGGTGTGTAAGTAGCTCGTAAGAAACCTAAGGTAGGTTGTAAACTGAAAGAATGTTTGGTACCGCTAGGTAAAGTAACGTGTCTAAGACCTCCGTTATCATCGTAACTCAACGAAAAACTTCTTTGACTTGCCAAAGTTATTTTTGATAACATATTGGTATCGTCGTAGGCGAATATCTGGGTACCGTCTAACGGACTTGTGACTTCAGATAGTAACCCATGGCGATCGTAATTATATTTCAATTCAGATACTCCCCATTTCCAACTATCTATTCGATTAAAGTGATCGTAGGTAATATTTAAAACATCTCCACCGTTGTAAGGGGTGTATAAGAGAGGTAATCCCGCTGGATCGTAACTTATTGTTAGAAGAGGAAGTTTATCTACGTCAAAGAAAGTTTCTTTACTGGTGAACTGATCGAATTCAATGCCTAATATCTTAGTGTGGTTAACGAAAATTTCTCTATATAAAGTTTGTTGCGGATTTCTCACATCTCCTACTAGGCTAAACGATGTTTTCATCACATTATGGATGTTATCGCCGAACGTGGTGGTTTGTTCAGACCAAACGGGAAGTAGTTCAGCTTCGACTGGTAAGGAAGCTTCCAATAGAGGATGACGTGCTATTGCGCATACTTTTAACGAACCTTCATAAGCCGATTTAACAGCTACTGTGGAGTTGTTTAAAGTTACTATTTCGGTAACTTCTTTTCCTAAAAATTGAGTTTAATTAATAATAATATATATTTTTTTTCATCAAAAACATACTGTCAATGTTCAAAACGTGTTTGTGAACTTTCCCACTGATACTTAGGACGTTTGTTGGTTTGCTAACGAATATTTCCAAGTTTCCATTGTCTGAAATTTTAGAGGTTAACTGGAATGTTTCTCCACTAGGAAGGATAACTCCTGTACTTCTACCCAACCAATCGTAATTGTACATAACGGTTTCACTTCCCTAAAAATCGATACAAAACTATATTGTTCAGTTTCTCTAAGCACATATACTAAAATTTTAATTTGGTTCAAAGCATATTTAGAAAATTGTTAATAAAGCAAAATGGGAATACTAATTATGGTTAGTTGATTGTACGACAAAGCTACGTGAAGACGTTTTTAAAGATCAATGGCACAAACTTTTGAAGAAAATATGGTAAATCAATAACGGAGAATATTTATAATTCTCATTTCATTAAGAATCAGTTTGGCTCGACTTGGCGAAGCATGTGTCTGTGTCGTGATAACATGTGCTCGCTGAATAGCCGCGTTTCAGAATGAATAATTCTTAAAAACGGGCTGTGTTGCCGACGCGCCGTGTTCTGGACGATCGGTATCTGTAACAACTAACGAGAATAAGGAAATAGTGGCGCTGGTGTTAGTTGAGAAGCCGAACCCATCTGCAGTGCGGCTAATGGAAGAACTTCAATTATCTGATCGTTCTTCACGATTATCGTTCAAACGCGTGCACTATCGAATTTACCGTCCGCGTTGCCTTCACGCATTAAAGAGAATCATTTTGAAATTTTTCGAATGGTACCTCGGATTCAACATTCCATTTTATAATCGGATGAAGCAACTTTCAAACTGAACAGTACGGTCAATCGATATAATTGCGTATACTGGAACGAACAGAACCGTTACATCTCAATTAAAGAAGAATTGAATCTGCCTAAGATGTGTGTGTGTGTGTGTGTGTGGACAGGTATCATGGAAGTAAATACGTAAAAAGATTTACGTGGGCAAATGGACAACGATCCAAACCTCGCGAACATCTTTCATTTCATGCAGGATGGAGCTTCGGTGCACTACGCGTTATGTTCATTTTGGAGAATGGATAGGATTCGTTGAGTGGTATGACTGACATTCTGGATTTCTTCCTATACGGCCGCGTTTTTGTAAGAGGACCACACACCTTTGAAATTTGAAACAATTCGCGGACTGTTTTACATGCTTCGCTGGTCCTGCCTCTCTGTTGAGAAACGTTTGCCTTTTTTATGTAGGAAGAATTTTTTTCTGATTATGAAGTTTTCCGAATATGATACAAAAACAAAAGATGGAAAGAAATTAGCGAAATCGCAATAAAAATATTCAGAAGTTGAAAAAAATCAGTCGAAATAAGATAAAAAACAAAAGAAAGTATTAATCGTGAAAATACTTCGAAGTAATCGATTTTCATAGTACAATTTGTAGAATGTAATTTATTTTACTCACCCTAGAGCGACTGGAAAGCAATCCCGTATTCATATCATAATCCAGTTCGATATCAGCTCTACCTTTTTCGCTCAATTTAACCAAATAACCAACTCCAGAAATCTTAAGTTCAGATTTGTGATCTTGAGTGTTTTCAATAGAACTAACGGCGTTACTGTAGTCTCTTAAGAATTGAATTTTATTACCCGAGCTATCTGTTACAGTAGATAGTTTACCGAAGCTTGTATTTTTAGAATATAGGAATGTATATCTCGTTTTATCCGAAGCGAGGTCCTTCGTTGCAACGTGTTGACCGTATCGATTGAATACGTACACTTCACCAGCTGAAAATTTTTAATATTTCTTTCCAGTTTTTCTAAAGAATTACATATTACATTCTTTTAGAAGCTAAAGTTTCGCGGGTGTGTCAGGCTTATTATATATCTTACCGGCCAAACCTCATTTCAGGACGAACTAGTTTCGCCTAGGCTTAGTTATTCATATACGCGATAGTCCAAGCTAATTTATCCTTAGTTCGATAGGATAAACCAGTTTTACCTTGTCTAAACTAGTTGATCCTGATATGAATACGCACACTCCCTAATAAACTAATACGGCCTAGTCTAGTATATCTAGAGTCAAAATAAATAGATGAACTGCATAAAAAATTAATTCTATTAAAAAATAATGATTCGTCGTTAAAAGCTAAGGATAATTGGTAATACAAACAATCATACTATAATAAATAATAAGTGTTTTTTAATTATAGCGATAATCATATCAGCAGCAGCAGCAATTGCAGAGTATCATTGCCTAAATTAACCTAACCTAGTATTTTTTTTGGGAGGTGGTTGAAATGGATTTATGCACGTGTAGGAGAACAAAATGCCCTAAGCCATTCCATTCCACCTCCTTGTCTTGCTAGTTTTCGTCAGTTTCTTACAATTTCAGTAATATACTTTAAAATCTTACGATAATTTGCCTCGCTCTCCACCATTTTACCTATTACATTCTCTTCTGTGCAAGTGTCCCCAATATCTATCCCTAAGTATACTTTTTTTTTGTAAAATCTGCTACATTCAAAAATAGAGTGTCTCATGTTATCCTCCCTATTACATGCGCTACAATCATTTCTGTCTCTTTTCCCGATTCTTTGTAAACAGTTAAAAGATCCATGTCCTGTCAAGCATTGGGAAAACCAAGAATTTATCTGCCTGTGCTTGCAGTGTACCCATTATTTGAGTTACGGGATCAGCACATTTGTCCATTGTGCTTTCCCATTCCCTCTGCCATTCTTCTATGGTCCTTTCCCTCTGCTCTTTTTTCTGAACCTAGCCTAGCCTAACCTAATCTAATCTAACCTAACTTAACCTAACCAAACTTCATTGATAACACATAATAATGACAAGACTTTTCACGTTCACTTTGTCAAATTTGTTTTCTCTTCATTGTTTATGATTATAGCTTGTCGACTTAACTAGGTTCATCCAAATTGAAAAAGAAGAAAACCTAATGTGGTTTAATATGTAAACTTTTAAATTTAAGCTGCAGTTATTAACTAAATACGTTACACACGGCTAGGAACTAGACACAAAATGCATTTAAAATTACAAATCTAACTCCCACATGTACTTGTTTGCTCAATTACTTTCGACTGTTAAATTGGTTTAGACTAGACCGTACTAGTTTATTCTAGAGAGCGCGTATATTTCTTTATAATCTATTGTTATAAAATACAAATATATATTCATAAAATTATTCCAAATAAATCGCATTTAATTTGATTAATATTCGGGATGTCAATTTTTAAACACCCCATATCAATAGTTAGATAAATAAACTCACGTATCTCATGATATAATTATAACTATTCAACATTCCGTGGTACTAATATAGATCTTTGGTTGAATTACTCATTAAATCGAGACATACCTGCAGGATATGGGATCCTAAATTCCCCGTTTTCATCATGCGCTGGAAGATAATGTTCCAGAGACAATATGTGTAATGATCCTTGATCGGCTACATACAGAACTCCTCCAGGAGAAACAGCTAAAGCGGAAATTGCTTGGAAACGGGCATTAGACGACAACAGAGTTTCAGCATTGCTAGTCGTCTCTTCGGCGTTTGCACATAAACATGGCGGAACGTCTTGAGATCTTCCCAAAGGATTAGCTGTTGTTATATTCAGAGCACAGTCGCAATTCTTTTTAGGTTTTTCGGGAATTTTTCCAGCGAAATGAGTTATTTTACCTGAAAAAAATGTTGATATACAGAGTGGTTTTTATTTAAAAAAATATTTCGTTATTTACCTGCAGTATCTATGAGTCTTATATAATAAACACTATGCGTATCAGATTCTGCGATGTAAATATCTCCATTGGGAGCAAATGCTAATGCTAAAACACTTCCCAATACGTTTTCTGTTAATTTAGTACTGTTATCTTCTCGATGACAATGTAATGGTGTTCCTGCTACTACCTTCACTTTCAAATCCACTGTTAGTTTAAAAATTAATCTGTCATCGATAAAATGTAACGAACCGTCTAATGGACTGAGAGCAAGACCTGTCGGCCATTGAAGTTGAACCTAAAATAACGTATATAAATTGAAATACGTACAAAAAGCTGGATGCCAAACTAATAACTATCAAAAGCCACCTCTGATACAATTAAGCTGGAAGGTTAATGGTTTTTCGGTTCATGGTAATTCTCGCCATCACTTAACCAATAAGGCAGTAGTCAACAAATTGTGCATCCGTCTTATATATTAGATTTCAATCTCCATGTTTCTCCCTATCACACGCCTCAAACTAGTTTAAAATGAATATGATTCATGACATTTCTGATATCCAAAGAAGCGTAACGGATTTTGAACTCCAAACTATTAGAAGATTTCTTGCAAATTTTCCATATGTTTACAAGATCTGTGATTAGGGAGTGTAATCACCGAACTTATTATAATGTCATACCTGTGTCGCTTCGACGGCTCCTTTACAAGGAATAGGCGTCCATCTGTTGTGATGTCCATGATTTCCTATTAAAGTGTGGATGATACCTTTAGGATCAACTGCTCTTATGTTTGTACCATCAGCAATATACATGGTACCGTCAACTGCGATTGCTATACCTTTCGGATGAGCTAATCTAGCATTTTTTGCAGGACCTTCATCACCACAAGCTGATTCATCTCCTGGAATACATCTTTCACCATTACCTACAATCTGTAACATAGAAGAAGGCTTAAGAAATTGCCACATCCAATCGAAATGAGTTCTTGGTTTGTAAAATTTGCTTGAATATTAAATTTTTTAAAATGGTGCTGTATATAAATTGTATAAACAATGCAGTCCAAAAATGAGTGGTAATCAGACCATTCTTTCTTTTATGACTATATGCTATGGATGATACCGATCCTAGTTTGGAATTTTATGAGAAATAGAAGAAATAAAAGTTTTTTTGTAATCAAAATTAACTTTGGTGATGCGATATTAATGTTGTATTCACCGGGCTGATCAGAGGAAGTGAATGGGTGGGTTTGAATTAATAGCAACAGCTCAGAAGGAATTTTCTTTATAGAGGGAAATGTGATTATCGAAATGTATTTTCATACAATGCAAAATAAAATTAGTTACACTTGAGGATACTGAGAAATAGATGTTTTAATGAGAATATTTGAACGACATGAGAGAAAGACTCACTGAAAAATGTGTTTACTACCAAATAAACGTGAGGAAGAAAATTTTATTTCAACTTATAATTCATAGACCAACTGGGTGACAACATTTTATGTTTTAAACGAAATAACGTATCGCACTTGATATTATTTTTGTTTTCTAGTAGTTACTGTTAATTTCTTCACTTGTTTTTGATATATTGATTGGAAATTTGAACAAAACTTTAGTGAGATACCTTTTGCTTTTATATCCTCAAATTAAAACTATTTCTAAAACTAATGAATTAAGCCAGACGATACGTTCCATAATTTTTTCATATAATGTTAGAATGAACTGGAAAGACAAGAAAGTGACTTCTTTATGACGGAATGTATACATCATCTTATCTTACTTGGTTATAATTCACTCAATATAGAAGATTATCAGCTAAATACTCTACATATTTCTAAATATATCGAGCTTAGTCTCCTGAGTGATGGAAAAAAGCTATGACACAACATTAGTACATAAATGCTATTCATCTACTTCGACGATGACGACGAGGACAAAGAAAAACCCAAGTAACCCAAAAGTTAATACAATAGAGGAAAATTTTATAACAAAAAACGGACCATATGAGGAATTATGGTTGCACTTCGCTACAGGATAAATTTCACGAATGCCGTCCAAAATTGGCTGTTGTACAGGAAAACATAAATGCTGTGTGTGAATTGATATTGCAAGATTGTGATCGGAATATTGTGACATACTTGGGCATTCGTTTCACTCGCATATATTCAATATTTCATGAACATTCGTCTGTCAAAAAGATTTGTTCGAAAAAAAAAAATCAGGGAAACTAATCGCAGAAGACGAATCATTCTCCACCATTAAAATGCGAGTTCTTATACATCAGTTCAAACAAAAAAGTTTTTGAACAGTCAAAACCATTATTTCTTATTTCCGCAGATCAAAAATAAATTGCAAGGTCAAGGTTTTTCTATACCAAATCACAAATCACACAATCGGAATGGAAAAAATACTTCGACAATTGTTATATCAATTATTTGTCATATCAATATATAAATCGTTGTTTTTATTTGTCTATCTCAGACTTTGGTAGCAGCCTTCGTATTATTCTTTATTGCATTTTCTTTTCATAAGGTACTCACCGGTTCGCTATTTATACTAGGATCTTGCACCGGTTCCAACATTAGAACTTTTAAAATTTGATGTTTCTCTGGGTCTGACACATAAAGTCGTCCATCTGCAGGAGATACTGTTAAGTAATACTGATACGCAACCTGTGTAGCCCTGTAAAAAATATTTATAGCGTTTAGGAATATGGTTAACATTCCTGAACTTCCTTTTTTTATTACGAAATATTCACAATGATACTGGAGTGCCTCTTAAGCTAGCTGATTGATAACTGAATAAGAAATCATACGAATTTTAGAAGATACATATTCTGAAATGAAACTCCAGTTATGATAAAGGATTTTTCGAAAAATTCATATATTAATATTTGAAATACATTTTGTAATGATTCAAAGACTTCAAAAAAGGGTGCGATTGCGCTCGGACTGCATTATTACACTCCCGAAGCGCGAATCTGCTCCGAAAAGGCAAAAATGATTTCATCGGTGGGAAAAGTGATGACAATCCTTTATTGGAACAGTCATACGATTGTGTTCATAGATTACGTATTAATGCTTCATGATGTAAAAAAAGTAACTGTAACACTGAAAGTGCTTTTGTTTCAGAACAATATAAACTGATTGACTACCCACCGTATTTACCAGATATGACACATAGCGATCTATCCCTGTTACCCATTCTTTAAATTTTACTTTTAGAAGAATTATTCTCATCAGGCGAAGACGTTATCTATACTAAATTTGAAGAGAAATACGTAAACAAGTCATATGATAACATGTATCTCATTTGAAATCAAAGTAGACGTATTTCACTTTTTTTCAATTTTTAGAGATATTGCTTTTTATTAGAACACCCTATAAATAAATATAGAAGACCCAGTACAAATATTCCGATGGAAATTTTCTAGTTACAGTGATTTAAAATTCATTAAAAAGCTCAGCTTTTTCGATATTAATTTATTCATGAAAATCTCCCGCACGATGTTCATTAATAACTCATATAATAGTTTATGTCTTTATTCCGAAACGCGACTCTAAGAATTTAATCCCTAAACTTAACCTCTTCCTTCCCTAGTGACTACATAAACCTGTCATCGCGTACAAAAACGTATACATCTTACCTTAATTGCAACACCGTATATACATTGCCCTCGGGAGTGATCCTCCTGACCAAATTGAAATCTCCAACGTAGATACTGCCGTCAGGGCCGGTCGCCAGTGATCCCGGTGTTAAGAGTTTTGCATCTTTGGCCGGACCCCCGCATTGACTCGGGCAATTCAGCGCTCTCTGGAGGCCTGTTCCCATGATCACTCGTACCATGCGAGGGTATTGTTTGAAATGTAAAGTGGAGCCGTCTCCCTTTTGTAAGATACCTGACAATTGGAGATTATATAGTTTCAACTACATGAAATTAACAGAACATAAAAGGAAAATATAGAATTAAGCAATTATCGATTTGAAAGTAAATGTCATACTACTTTCACGTTTTTTTTGCAATTCTCAATTTGGTGGTAATCATTTTCCATTTTTCATCCTCTTGGTCTAAAATATTTGGTTGTACAATACTTTTTTCACGTTTTATAAACTACTCAATGTTTTATTATGTGAGAATTCGTAAGCATCAATTTAAACGTAATACTACTCTCTAATTCCATGGAAAGTACAATAGTTTCACTGCCTTCCAATAATTCTCTTTCTTCATTGACGGCGCAGTACGTTTTTATAATAAATAGTATGGAGTGCGATAAATGTAAAATTCAATCGAGCAAATGACAAAGTTAATGATCAAACGACGCAGCGTTGATTCAAAGTGAATGACGCTTGAAGATCGTACGCGCATAGGTCATCCATCTGCGTGGGATATCGATAATCGGGGCTTTATCTTTGTATGATTTTTGTATGTCGACTTCTAGATTTAAGAGCGTAAAACTGAACCAATTGAAGTGATTTTCGTAACTTTTTTCTGAAGCTTTGCATAATTAAGAGAATTTTGCAGAATATGAAGGTGATAAATCAGTCGGGGCTATAAGATGGTTGACTCGAAACTACTCAACTAATTTCTCAGAAATACGTCTTTCCCAAGTTGGAATTTCTGGAACCGTTGGTGATATTCCTACTGAACACATCGTTCATACCACCACTATACCTGACGCGCGTTTCGACATCCAAGTTATCATCTTCAGACACTGAAAGTAAACTGTTTAAACGTCAGAAAGTGTAACTGTTAGTGTTGGTGTAGTGTGTTCAGAACGCTTTTCCTATTGATCAATTCTGGTTGTTTGTTTTCAATCGCCTGCTTCAACGTATCAGTTGTTGACGAAGACTGTTTGGTCAAATTCACGTAGCTCATGACATACAATATACTTCCAGTATTGTTTGATATTGATTGATTGAGGTCCTTCTTCAAGATAGAAGTTTCCAGAATGTAATTAAGCAAACCAATTCTAGTTATCATGTTGATTTAAGCACTCATCACCATATAAATATGAAATGTTGATAAACCTGGATATAGTTTTCCTTTTGTACAATTGAAAAAGTGAAATGTAACCTTATGGAATCTCAAATATCAAAGCAGAGTCATTTTTTAATGAGTAAGTTACTTTTCATAAGAATTGAATGAGTATTACTATATATAAATATATATATAATGTCGTCTATTGAGAAGGACCAAAATTATTGTTTTCTTGAATTATTGAACCGTACGTTTTTCTATAATGTTACAAGGATCTGATATACAGAACTTCATTGAATAATCTCTTGTATGTTATCTCGCATATGTCTGAGTCCGTTTTCCCAAGCCTAGATTATTTTCTTGATGACAAATAGAAAAGATTCTGTCCGAAACACTTTCACAATTCAGCTGAGTTACCCTACTAGAAGAAAAAAATTGTATATTCATGTAACGATACCCTCGCCCTCTTATTTAGTGAAAAACTCCATCACCATCAATGTCAAAAAATTATTCAATCACCTACCTTCAGAATTATGAGTAACAAATACATTTAATAGGTTCCGGGGATTTCTACTTGAGAGATCTTATCATTCTATGACAAAATTCTACAATCTACAGTCTACTGGCATAATTCAATATTTAGTATGATATTAATATTGTGTTATAATTATTATCGAGCCAAATTTTTTTTTATATTAGCTGGCGTTATAGGTTCATGGCTTGATGTCTCTCTACTGCTTTTCTATAACTTCTTTTGTTCACGGCTGCATTGCACTAGGTCGCTATCCCTAATTTTAGTAAGTCTTCCTTAGATGCATCTAGCTACTTTCTACGTGGACGTCCTCTTCTTTTTTTTGTGTCTTCTTCACTTGTTAAGGCTCTTTCCACTCACCTTTTCTCCTCCATTCTGGTTATATGCTGCAATCAACGCAATCTTTTTGTCTTTACTACTTTATCCGATCTCTGCCTGACCATATAGCCTTAACTATCCGCATATCTTGTTCCACTCGCATCCCTTTCTTCTTTCCCCATGCATTTAGCCTCTTTCCTTTCTCTTATCCACGACCCAACATTCACTATATCACAACACCGTAGTTTGTATAACTGTCTTGTGACTTCTTAGCTTCGCTATCCTTGAGATATCTTTGAACATTAATAGATTTTCTAGAGCTCCAATTGTTTAATTGCTTCTTGCCAATCTCTTGTAGAATTCTTCCAATTCGTATTCGTCCCGTTTACTTGTCATTCCCAGGTATTCAAAGTCTTATATTCTAACGAACCTAAAGTTCTAGTTTTAGTCGTTATTTCATATTATCTAATATAAAATTGTAAGCTTATCTTTTGACAAATAATTATCTCTCTCTCTTTTAAATCATATCTCTTTCTTGTTGGTTGATAATGTTTTTTCTCATTACATACTCTTCTAAACACCCTAGCTTGGGTCATTAATTAAAATTTATCCTTCTCATCTCCGCTTTCATATTCTAAATCTCCATTTTTTAATATATAGGTTTGTTTTTGCCGTCGTGCAGCAGTTGAGAGAGCGAAATTCCCAGCAGCGATTACAATTTTGTCGACAAATGCTTACCGTTTTTGAAGAAAATTTGATATTGTTAGTGACGAAGCCCATTTTCATCTGAATGGCTTCGTCAACAAACAAAATTTCCGGTATTTGGCAGAAAGAAGCCCAAATCAGCTTCACGATAGATCACTTCATAGGCCAAAGGTGACTGTAGGAAAAATTGGTTTACTTGGATCGTATTTTTTTAAGAAAATTACTCTGCAGTAACTGTAACAGCTGATAGTTACATTGCAATGTTCAATACATTTTTCATCCCCGAGTTACGAATGCGAGGAATTGATTTTCAAAATTTAATATTCCAGCAGGATGGGGCCTCAGCGCACACAGCGAGGGCAACAATTGCTGTTCTCGGGGATTTGTTCCCGGAAAGGATCTTTTCCAGATTCGGTGACATTCCTTGGTTCCCTCGGTCTCCCGACTTGAGTAGATGTGATTTTTTTCTGTGGAGGTTTTCGAAATCGCGTGTGTATAACAATAAAGCGCGTATTTTGGGCGACCTAAAGATCACAAATCGTCGACACGTCACCCAGATTGATGTAGACATGCTACAAAAAATTAAGGCCAGTTTCCGTCAAAGGCTACAACAATGTATTGCCCAAAATGAACATTACTTGTCGGACATAATTTTTCGTAAGTGAGTAAGTATCAAATGCTATGATTTGACAAGAGTTTCTGTACCAATAAAACTTTTTTACCTTCATGGAAATTGTAATGGTGATGGATATCCAATCCCCAACCACCTATGTCTGATATATCGACATCGAATCCTTTTATATCAACTGTTTGCGTTTCCCATACTGGTTCTAAGCAAGTACTATGTTGATATCCTATGGAAACTTTCGCTTGCACGATTCCATATACTTTTTGTTTGTAGACGTTACGTTTGTTCCATGCAAACGTATGTAGTAGATTTGGATCAGCTTCATACGTTTTCGTATGTAGTGAACCTTCTACTTCAACTCTAAAAATTTCAATGATGAATATAATGATGGAAATATTATATTTTACTAAACTTACCTGACATGTACATGCGTTAAAGAACTTGGTATTTTTGGTCCGGTTAATTTCATGTAGATGACACTTAAGTATCCCGTGGCTTGGCAGCTTTGGTAGAGAAGGTGCAAATCGGAGCCCGGTATAGTGATCGATTCTTGAATGATTTGTGTTTCGGCAAAAACGACACTTTTGCCTTGCATACCGCCGACTGCCTCAGGCATCCACGTTCCAGTTATGATTGGAGTGAGTAATTCGGCGTCATGTTCTTCACACGTAAGAGGTAGGGCCCCGTTTTGACCAAAGAAATTCCTGGATACGCCGGGAAAGTTGAGGGCCGGATTTCGTGCCAGAAAACTAGAATTAGGAGTAAGATTCAAAATTATTGGCAGAATTTGTAAAATTTCTTGTTAATAAAATACAGTAGTTTTTGATGTGTTGTAAGAAAAGAAATTATTTGGGAGTATACAGAATCTTCAAACAATGCGAAATCGAAACTAAACATTATACAAATGAGTCTCAAGCTGCTGATAGTGAATTAAAACCTTATTTTCTTCATGGTCTAGTTTTTAGGTCCCAAGTTAGGGAGTTATTTCTATCAGTTATGATGGAAAAACAATCTTTATTTCTTATTTATTACACCCATTCCAATTTTGAAGCTAAAATATAAACAATGATACAGATCTAGAACAAAGAAATT
Organism: Diorhabda carinulata; assembly: GCF_026250575.1. NCBI lineage: Eukaryota > Metazoa > Arthropoda > Insecta > Coleoptera > Chrysomelidae > Diorhabda > Diorhabda carinulata. The sequence goes on along the minus strand of NC_079464.1, from coordinate 6,000,640 downwards.
AGTTTTAAGTGGAAAAGTGCCGAAAATATCGAAATATGTCTATGGTTATATTTTAGAAGCTTTGAAGACTGTGATATTTACACTTTAAAAGTAGAAATGAGTCAGTCGTTTTTCGAACTCAAAATATTTTCTTCATAACAACACAGCGTATTTTACATCACTCTTGATTCTAGCAATCTTACACACCAGATTTGGCAACATATGACTTCTGATTCTTCCCGATAATAAAAAAATTGGAAATGTTTTATCATCTTCCACGACTGATCTTGTTGGTCTAATCGTTTCCATAGTGGAGATTTGACATTTGAAGATAGTTCGCGCTCAAGTTGTTCACCCGCTTTCGATATTGAGGTTACAAGGGATAAAAAACAAACACCTAGCACCAGATTCCGAAAAGCATCGCTATTCACGCAGCTCCTTTCCTTACCAAATGATGATTTTATTAGTTTAAATCAACCTAACATAGGAAATCTGTGGTTGGACAAAGGAGTTCGTTGCAAAGAGAGATCAACTCTAGCGGAAAGTCATGTGTGTCTGGTGGAATTATAAAGGTTTAGGGTCCATCGAAATCATTCCATATGATCGAACTATGAATGCGAAGGTATATAGTGGACATCTGATGTACCTAAATGTATGTGTTACGTGAAATTGGATCGAAGAACTTGGTGGTATTGAATTCCTAGAGCATCCAGTACCTATTTAGTTCGGATATTGCATTGTCAGATTACTATTTATTCAGATCCATGGCGACATTTTTGTGTGAGACAAAATTTGAATCCAAAGGAGATGTTAAGAATGCAGTGCAATAACTTTTTATATCCAAGTCTAAAAACCAAATAACAGAGTACAGGGATCATTATTTCAAATTATCAACATATATAAGGTGTTCAGGATCTAATGGAGAATCTACAGTGAAGTACAAAAAGCAAACTTTGGAAGTCTATTATTAGACAACTAGAACTTATATCGAAATTTATATAATATTTGCTCCTACTATATTATTATCGGAACTTCTCCATTACGTGTTAGTAGAAATTTTTGAAAAGCTGTACATTTCATCGAATCCGAAGTCTGAACCACTTAGAAATTTTGAGGATAGATTAGATAAAACTATGAAGAAGTATTGACTGAACTATCTTCTAATAGGTATCTGAAAATTATCACGTGAAAATTGAGGGAAGTAGACATAACATTTTAATAGAATTTGTAATTTTCCCTCCTTGTTTTTCCTTTTTCCCCTGTCCAGGGCCTCTATTTATTATCCATTTGCCCATTTCCTTCATCTTTTCCTGCCTTCTGCCAGAAATTATCATTTGATTTATTGTCTGCTGCCTTTGTTTTCATATATCTGCTATTTGTCGTTTCATGTTTTTCCTGGTCTGTCCTTCCTCCTTTTTCTTAGTTTCTGATTTACATATTCGATTTGTTAATCTATCTAGTTGCATCCTTGTTAAATGTCCAAACCAGCTTAAGATTTTTCTATTCATTTTGTCGTAGTTACTTCATATCGATTGTGTTTACTGAACTTTCTATTTTATTGTTAGTTATCTACCTCAATTTCAATTCCTTTTTATTTTCTTTCTTATTTCCTCTTTATTGAATACCGTTCTATCCTAAACTCAATATATATTTGTTGCTTTTCTTATAATATCTGACTTTTATCTCGTTTTTCTATGTTAATTTCCACTTGAAGCTTTTCTTTCTATTCCGTCCAAATTTTGGTTAGTACTACAATAATTTAGTGTGATTTTTTTCAACAACTATAACGTCTTCTGCATATGATAAGCCTTCTATGTTCATTGGGATCATATTAAGTGGTTTCATAATTTATTAATCTATCTCTTTGTCGTTAATTTCATTACTGATATTAATTTCATTACTATATGTGGTAATCTCTTAAAAAAATAGTCAAAGACATTTTGAAATGAAGCAATAGAGTAGTAGATCCAAGGGATAATATGGATATTGTATAGGTATATAGTGATATTCATCTTAACACTAGTTAATAATTTCATTGATTGGTGAACTCCTTGACAAATGATTAGGGTTTGATGGTACATTGCAAATTATCCATTAATTTTGAGAATACTACATAATTAATTATTATGTGAATCACCTGAACCACCCTTTGGATATTAGGTATTCTTGTGATCGATTCTGTAGGTATAATCATAAAAAAATTCATAAGTAAGTATATTTGAAACGAATGGATGTAGATATAGATTTTTTTACAACTGGAACTCTGAATTTGAGAATTGTTCCGCTTATAAACGGTGTCATTAATTTCGATTGGAGAGATACATGTGAAAGCTAAAGGTTTCAATCGATTGAAATCTCTACTACTAAACAAAATGTCAAATGTTTATTTTAGAGCTACATTTATTCATATTCATATGAAGTTTTCACGCTTATAAATTTGGAATTTTTCCAAATAGCGACCATTCGAATTCCCAAAAAATATTCACATTAATAACACAGCTATGACATATTATAGTTTTAAAACATTTCGAGCTATGAATTACAAAACACCATCATGTATCAACAATGGATGGCAATGGAAGTTTCATTTATGGATAATTCTTGGAATAACTACTACTTAAACAGACAGAATTAGTTTATAATAGGGGCCAAAACTTGGAAATATATCAGGAAGTTGTTCCAGATAATTCAGGGACTTATCAACTGATACCTAAGAGTTATATGCGGAATTTTTAGAGTAAAACAGATAAATATTGAACACACAGAGACTAAAAAAATCTGGAAGCCTTATATCAACTATCGAGAAAGACCTGCAATACACAACCACAGCTTCTGAAACACCGACAGATGCCTTTTGATCTCCTATATGACGATGAAGATGAAAACTTCTTTTTCCTTTTTTGAGACATAGCAACAACTAGATCTGATTCCACAAGTCCACCTGTTTTATTATCTTCTTGGTGGACCACTTGGTTACATTCCTTACTACAAGAAAATACCGTTTACAATCCTGTCTATTGAATTATTTCGTGTCATGATTTCTCCAGACTTTTCTTTCACCATTGACCCAACTAATAACTTCTTCGATTTAATTTATATCGTTACTTCTCAGGTTGCTTCCTAAACCATAACAACTAAGTCTAATTCCTGAAGTCCATCTGTTTTATTATCTGCTTGGTGGAGTACTTGGATACATTCCTGTTGCTACAAGAAAGTCGTTGACAATCCTGTTTATTGAATCATTTCGTGTCATGATTTCTCCAGATTTTTCTTTCACCATTAACCCAACTAATAACGTCTTCGATTTATTTTATATCGTTGCTTCCCTGGTTATTTCATAAACCATAACAACTAGGTCTAATTCCTGAAGTCCACCTGTTTTATTATCTTCTTGGTGGAGAACTTGGATACATTCCTGTTGCTACAAGAAAGTCGTTGACAATCCTGTTTATTGAATCATTTCGTGTCATGATTTCTCCAGATTTTTCTTTCACCATTAACCCAACTAATAACGTCTTCGATTTATTTTATATCGTTGCTTCCCTGGTTATTTCATAAACCATAACAACTAGGTCTAATTCCTGAAGTCCATCTGTTTTATTATCTTCTTGGTGGACCACTTGGTTACATTTCTTACTACAAGAAAATCGTTGACAATCCTGTCTATTGAATCATTTCGTGTCATGATTTCTCCAGATTTTTCTTTCACCATTAACCCAACTAATAACTTCTTCGATTTATTTTATATCGTTACTTCTCAGGTTGCTTCCTAAACCATAACAACTAAGTCTAATTCCTGAAGTTCATCTGTTTTATTATCTTCTTGGTGGAGAACTTGGATACATTCCTGTTGCTACAAGAAAGTCGTTGACAATCCTGTCCATTGAATCATTTCGTGTCATGATTTCTCCAGAATCTTCTTTAATTATTGACCCAACTAATAACGTCTTCGATTTATTTTATATCGTTGCTTCCCTGGTTATTTCATAAACTATAACAACTAGGTCTAATTCCTGAAGCCCATCTGTTTTATTATCTTCTTGGTGGAGCACTTGAATACATTCCTGTTGCTACAAGAAAGTCGTTGACAATCCTGTTTATTGAATCATTTCGTGTCATGATTTCTCCAGATTTTTCTTTCACCATTAACCCAACTAATAACGTCTTCGATTTATTTTATATCGTTGCTTCCCTGGTTATTTCATAAACCATAACAACTAGGTCTAATTCCTGAAGTCCATCTGTTTTATTATCTTCTTGGTGGACCACTTGGTTACATTTCTTACTACAAGAAAATCGTTGACAATCCTGTCTATTGAATCATTTCGTGTCATGATTTCTCCAGATTTTTCTTTCACCATTAACCCAACTAATAACTTCTTCGATTTATTTTATATCGTTACTTCTCAGGTTGCTTCCTAAACCATAACAACTAAGTCTAATTCCTGAAGTCCATCTGTTTTATTATCTTCTTGGTGGAGAACTTGGATACATTCCTGTTGCTACAAGAAAGTCGTTGACAATCCTGTCCATTGAATCATTTCGTGTCATGATTTCTCCAGAATCTTCTTTAATTATTGACCCATCTAATAACGTCTTGCTGTTATTGTTAGTAACGACGGTTGTTCTCATCAGCTTACGTCATGATAAGTTTAACATAAATTTCGTAGATTCATACTCTACTCTTAATTGATATATGCTAGTTTCTACAAGTTTTTCAACTTAGAAAACTCTATATTATAGTTTCGTTTGTCACTCAGCTCTTAAGTTTTTCTGATGAGTTTCTGCTACTGGTAACATTGACATCGAGGTACTTGAAGCTCATAAACTGATACATTTTTGATCCTCTAAGGTCAATTTTAATTTCTAAGCATACCTGTCGAATTCTTAGAAAAGGTTTGTCTTTAGTGCGGGTTTTAAGTACTTACATGTACAAACTAATATCTCATTATTTTCTCACAAAACACGTATCGTTTTAATTTTTATTTCTTTAACATTTTAGCCGTGATACAAGATGAGTTAACAATTAAAAATTGATAATTTCAATCAACAATACCATTAAATTGTAATCATCGTCTGTTATCTTATTATAACAAAAAAGTTTTTAATGTTCACACTGTATATTTGAGATATATGTATGTAAATGTATGACTAACCTTTTTTGTGGTATATGAGACACTTCCGTGTCTTCACTTAATTGCATATGGACTGGAGGCAGAACGATTATCTGATTCCATGGGACGAAAACCGTAATAGTTCTAGGTCTAAATGGAGATCTCTGAAATTGTAGCGTGACGGCGCCACCTCCATTAACCAGGACGTCGAACCTAGAAAGAAATTGTTTATATAATATGTTTTGAAATTTGCAAACAATACTATTTCTAATAATTATTTTTTTGAGGTATTTTGAGATATAAAAATTTTATATGGATTTCGTTTATAACATTTTCCAACGAAATTAGCGTGTTTAGGGGGAAAAATAATAATTAAAAGTAAATTAGTGAATAGTGCAGATTCTAAAGATCAAATTAGGCAATTTTGTATAGTGTTTAGTGAAATGTGGATGAATTAGGATAAAAAATGCACTGTGTGCTTGAATTAATCCAACTGATAAATGTTAAAAAGAAATTTACATTGGTGTCGGATACAAAAAAGAAAAATTTCGTTTCAAAAACCAAAAAGAAAGTCAAGTTTCTCTAATAATTTCATTATTATATATATTCTTTATTCTGATTTTCAGCGTAATTTTCATCAATAATAAGGAACTGTGGATATGGAGGATTATATTTCGATGACGAATGTGAAAAGGAGCTAGAGAGAAATATGACACCAATGTATTGGGCTTCCATATTCCATACAGTGTGTATAATGGTTCTCAGTGCTACAAAAATCTATTTGAAAAAAAAAGAATCAGATATTTTATCGAATAAAAGCCAATTCACATTATGTTGAATTAAATTTCATATAAATTTTTCAGTAGCTCCAATTACAACACATCGTAGAAGGGATTTCACTAATAGCGGTTCCATATGTAGGTAAATATTATTCCAAGGTTTATTTACCATCACAAAACAATTTAATTTTAGTCTATTGTAACTAAAAGTAAATTTTGTACATTCAAAAATCTCCGAAGCTACTCGTTGTAATTTTTAGTTTATCACAACATAATATAGTCCTCAATCCCATATTTATATCTAAAACCTGAATAAACAAATCCAGGAAATGAAATCGAAGTTTTTTGCGTATGCAAAACAATATTTGGTAGCTTAGCTTTACGTGATATAGTCCATTGAAATGAAGGCCAAACTGTACATTTTTTAGAGGACGCAATTTTATTTACCGGATATCTAGGGAGGTCAATACAAGCTTCGCCCCAAGCTTGTGGTATTACCGCTCTTGTCCCCAGGTCGCTGTGTGGTTAAAAGGGGTGGAACCACATTTTTCGCGATATATCGGAAACTATAAATCTTACAAAAAATTTGTACAGACATATTTTTCAACTTTGAATTATAAATCAAAAATTTAAAAAGTTGTAAGCGAAAAAACTTCATCAAAAATTTTTTCCTATCGATTTTACAAAATAAATATAACAAAACAATTTTGTAGAGGATCTCTTCGTGAAGATTTTCCTCTATAATTTTTTTAAATTCCATACTATTGAAACGCTGTTACAGCGCTCCAAAGTTGACCGGGTTCGTCAATGCTCATGACAACTCGGTTTTTTATTGTAAACCTATTTTCGTAGGTTTTTTTCATACTCTACAATTTCAGTCTTTTCCTTACTTCAGAAATTGAAGAATTATTGTTCATTACAATAATTTCTAAGAAGAATATACGTTTTTAAGAATGTTAAGAAGGTAGAAACGGTCCGAGTTACCGTTTGGGGACAAAGTAATTCAACTGTTTCAGGTCCAATCTTGGCTTGGGAAATACTATAAATCTGAAGATTGGGGCTGGAAAAAGCACGGAAACATTTGGATGTCAGAAAGCAGGCCTCAATTGTTCTAAAGAAACCTGAACCAACATTATAGAAATAACCAAATTCAATGGAACAAAAAGAATTTGAAGAAGAACTGGCAACGATGACTTTAGCTTTAGTTCATGTCATTCCCCAAACCTTGAATTAGATTTTGAGCTACAGCCCGGACCAAAGAAGAAGAGTAGAATAGAATAGCTAAAAACTGATTGATAATATAATTATGTCGAAGATTATCTTATCCGAGTCAGTAAAAAATAAGTTAAATTGTGGGGATTGGAAAAAAAATATCAAAAATAGGTTTACAATAAAAAAAAACAGTCAGGTAAACATTTTGTTTTGACCGGGTTGTCACGATCATTGACGAACCCGGTTAAATTAGGAGAGCTGGTGAAGCGTTTAAAATGGATGGAATTTGAAAAAATTGTGGAAGAAAGTCTTCGTGGAGAGATTCGTTACAATATTGTTCTCACAAAATTTTATGGTAAAATCAATAGAAAAAATCTATAACTCAAAAAAGGAAATTTTTGATGAAAGTTTTTCACTTTTTTTCTCATAATTTTTTAAGTTTTGGATTTATGACAAAAAGTCACAAAAATATAATTGAAGGCAAAGCAATTAGAAACAAAATATATCTGCACAAATTTTTTTTAAGATTGATAGTTTTCGAGATATCGCGAAAAACGTGTTTTTACCCCTTTTTCCAAAATGTCGGCCGAAAACAAGGATAGAAACCCCAAAAACTTAGGGTCAAGCTTGTATTGAGCCCCTCTATATGTTCCATAGATAAAATTGCGTTCTCTAAAAAATGTTTGGCCCATGTAACATTTCAATGGACTAGGGAAATGCTCGAGATTATCACACAGTCAGATTATCTGACCAACTTCATTCTGTAAAATTGATATGAACGAGAAATCGACTAATGGGAGCTCAGATCAAGTATTACTATTTGATTTTTATATTCAAGATACCAATACCAACAAGTCACAAGAGAAAATAACTTAGAAACTTTGGTCAAGAAAGGGAATGTGGAATATGAAGTAAGGGGCTTACAACAGTATTGAAATCAACTCATAAAATTGATAATTCAAACAAGGGAGAATTAAAACATAATAATTAATTATTCTTTTCGCAATACAAAGTGAAATGAATTGACTCCAAAAATTTTAAATGCTCCGAAAATTCAAACAAACATATTGTAACGTTTTTTCGTATTTATTTAGACTCTTTCTATTCGTGGGGTGAATTAATAAACACCGTCTCTTACGTTCTTGATTTATTTACACACTATACAATACACTTAACTTAATAATAATTTACTTATAAATATCACTTAAATAACTTCCGAGATTACTTTCACTAATTCGTTCTTTTCTCTATGACTATTTATTTAAAACTAACATACTGCGCTACATTAACTTATTTATATATCATAAATAGAATTCTACAAAGTTCTAGATGAAAAAGAATAACAAGAAATGAATAAATACAGTTTTTTAGAAATTATTCAAAGGAAATACTGTAATAAAAAGTTCATAAAAGGCGCGTCCGCCATTTATAAAATACATAAGGCACGCGCGAATTCGCCGAATTTTATAATTCCATTCTATCTGAATAGGGTTGCCCTAAAGACCCATTTCGCGAGCTTGTTTGTAAAAATTGATGGAAGTACAATAATAATAAGCGGCATACTCTATTCCAGCGTTTTTCTCAGTGTTTTTTAATTGTGTTTTATGAAAACAATAACTCACTTCCTTTTATTATTAACTCGTGCTTCGCAGAGTTATTGAAGCGTATTCCATTTTTAGCTTTATATTTCAATTTACTATTATTATTTAATGTACAGACTGCGCGCTTACGTAGTTCGATTCTAGCTCTATATTGGTAGCTCATTTAAAGGATGCATAAAGACATTTATTAATCCTGATCCTTGATTGCTCAAAGTAGGGCAAAATCGATGTCAAAAAGTCTCATTTCTCGAGACTTTTATTGAAGAATGTCTTGTTCTAATGGCGTTTGGATAAAAACTTTCTAAAATACATCAGCCTATTTGTTATCGGTGTACTTCACTGGTACGAAATCCGAATTATATTAAATTACAAGCACATGATCATATCTCAACATAAAACAATTCAGTTCCCTCAAGACTAATATTCAAAGCATACACACATCAACTGAAAAGAGCATATTGTACAGTTAAATAGTAGACAGTGCTTTAAGGTAATACACGTAATGCCATGTTCCTGGTGCAATATTCTGCAATAAACAGGAAAATTTACAACTGGTAGTTCGTTGACCTCCCGGGACTTAACATGCTGAATGGATAAATAATGCTTACTCAACAGTAGCGTCACGTTTTTTGTATTATAATTTTATAATAATCCTAATTAGATTTCTAGAATAATTGCCGTTTGAATTATTTGTTAATGACACGACTTATGGAGTTCTATTGATTTGACGAGCGTTTGAGAAAAAAATTCTTAAAACGGAGAAGACATCTCGACGAGAAAAGCCGCCAGATAGTATAAAGCTCCGATCTAGATGTTTTTTCCTCCTCCCATTAATAATTTATTCATTTAGCAGCTGTTTTAATTGCAAATTAAACTGTACGACTCCAACTGTTTTGTCTCATTAGATCATGAAATTTTCTACCAATGAATTACTTTATCTTCCCTATTGATTTATGTTTAAAAAAAAGTAGACTCTATTAAACATAGAAAGGTGAAAAATAATTGGTGTTTGTCTAGATACAGAAAATTGACAAAAATATATATTTTTCGAGATTTTGCCAAAACTACTGATAACATCATATGCAAATATGTTTTGGAAGTTGATACATCTTATGAATATGCTCTCTTATCTTATTATCATAGAGGGCGCCAGTTACACGGCCCGTATCAGTATTGACCATAACTTATTTAAAATTAGATTTATTGGTGAAAATTTCGGTTATGTTGTGAGATCTGCTACGAGATCATTATTCACGTTAAATTCTACCTTTTAATTCGTGAATTTACCCCTATAGCATAAACTGTTTCCTTGAGATACGGCTAGATCATGTAGCTCAAAGAATTAAAGTCGCTTGATCAAGGAGGCCAATCCATCGATTGGGAAAGTGGTTACTTAATAAATTACGACACCTTCCTTTAAAGAGCTTTAACTTTAACTTCAGATAAATGTTAGTAATGAGATTCTCTTTTGATTTGTTGATTCTCATCACACCAACGTACCTTATCTCGTGAAAAAATATATTTAAAAAAATATGAATTGAGGTCTGTCATTTCTTGTAATGTTTGACAAAAATCCACTCTAGCTGGTATATCTTCCAGCAAGAGCTTTTGGACTAGTCTGTAATGATAACGATGTACCTGCTACTCTTTGAGTATCCTCCATGAACTTGAAGTAGACATATTTGTTTGTTTTGTCATATTCCTCCCTTTTGAATCTTGATCAACTAAATTCATAATGATTCCTTCATTAATTAATCTTGTTGCTCTTGTGGTCTACCAGAATTCAAGTTTTTGGTCTCACATTTCTAGTTCCTTGAAAACGTTATTCAGTGTCTCTAAATGTATTTTTACTTGGTAACTTATGAATAGTACATAAATGGTAAATAATAGATATACCTTCATTAAAACCAATAAATTCAACAATATATACAAAGTCAACAGAAATTTATCAATATTTAACATTCCTTATTAAGCAGCATTTGAAGTTCACAAGATCATAATCCCTAATTTACTCGGATTAACTCAATCTTGTTCAAAAATCCAAACTAGCAGAGTTTGCTGGGAAGAGAATGGATCCACTGATGGATCTAAGACGAGGGATGGAGTTGAATGAATAGAAAGCAATCTTCACGAATTAGATTATCCTGTATATCTAGCGTATGTTCTGCAGAGCTGTATGCTGTCTTAGACAGTCTTTCAAGGTTGAAGTCAAATAAATCAGACAGGAGTATGATTCCTATTTGCCTCTAGATCAGCACTGTATGCTTTAACTAATCTCGAAAAAATGAAATGTCCCATATTATTTAATTTGAGTTTGACATTGATTTGAGTTAAAGGAAGTATTGGAATAGATGGTGATGAAAATGCTGATTGATTAGCACTAGATTCAGTACTTTACGGAGTTTTTTTCACGTATATACAGGAAAAGATGCGATTAATTCATTGAAAGATAAAATGTTCGTATCCTGGCAAAAACACTGGGATACCGTTTCACGAACCTCAAATTATACACAACTCCAAAATTTCACTCATCAAGTATACTTAGAATAAAGACCCGTTATGGCCTATAGCCCGCCCATCTCGCCAAGCTGAGTATCATACAATCATCGGATTCAGTAATCACATTCACAAAACAAATAATTTATTACAGCCCCTTGTTAAACAAAACTACTACCTACTTTTGAACCTTACACACCCTTTAAGCAGACATAACGAACAAACGGTAAATTCTATCGAGGATATTAAAATAAATATTTAGAATCATCGAAAAATTCTGTGGTTGATGGACTTGTTCTCAAGCCTTTCACACATATACATACCCCAAGATCGTCTGATTTAAGACTTTTGGGCACTTTTATCTCGCAAAATTTATGATGGAAGATGACAAACGGAAAATATGGGAGAATTACGGTGTAGAATTTTAACAAAAATATGCGGAACAGATGTTCATGAAATCAAAACCTATGAAAGTCGTTCGCAGAAGATTAGGTCTAGCCTCCATTTAGTTCAAGGTAATAATATTAAGCCATTAATTATGATAAGTTACTTTGTTACTGAATATACTGTTTACACCAACATTCACAATAACACTGTCTCACGCGCGTTTCGATAAAAGTCCCGATAAATTGAAGCTCAGGGTATCTGCAGATGATCTCGGTGTTCATGAGCCTCCTTTGCCTGTCGAATAGGTCTTCAAAATACTGCTTTAAGTTGGATTATGTTAAATAGTTCGGTAAAAAGATAAAGAGTATCTGCCGTAGTAATATCGGTAAAACAAAGTCAGGTCAGCGACCTTTGTTCTATGCTGAACACACTGTTTACATCACCACAAAGTAAACAGTTGGTGTAGTGGTGATGTACACAGTGTATTCAGAATTAATATCACCAACCGTTCCAGAAAGTCCAACTTAGTCAATATTTTGTATAAACACTATTCACAATCTTGTTTTGCGTATGCTCGTGCCAAAAGTTGTAATTAAATTCACTTTCCCGTATTCGTTTTGTATTTTTTATTGTCCAATATTGCTAAAATAATTAAATTTATGCAGTTACGGGTGACGTTACGTAACGAAACTTTCATGTGGAGAATATCATTTAAACTTTCTGGAGTAAATCTAAAAGTTTCATCTTATATTTAGGAACTGATTTCCTGCGAGAACACTATTCTGAAATAAGTCGATTCTGAACGTTAGTCGAAGTTGGTAATTGATGTTAGGTAAAGTAGCTGTTGAGTTAGTTCTATACCGGATGTTTTATACAATTCTCGAAAGTTCTTTGCAATATATTCAAACGAAGTTGTATTTTAAAACTCCGCGATAGAGTAAATCTGACTCGATCCATTGACACGATTTCACAACTGATATATTCCATCGTTGAAATTTATCACACCGTTTTATCTTTGAGGTTATAGATCACGATATTTAGTAGAATGAATTAATAAAAAATGTCATAATTCCGATGATAGGATAAAGAGCTACCATCATGGATACATTTCTAATGATAAAAGCTTTAATGATAATCAAATAAATGCCGTAGTCATTGAACTTTAAATTAAGTGAAATATGTGAGAATTCTCTAATAATACCGATATCCTAATCAATATTCAAGTATTCAAGTTATTTCAATATATTTCACTCTTTTTTTTCACTCCCAACTTTTTCAAATCTCTTCTAACCGTCTCCAATTACTTTTCCTTTGGTCTTCCTCCCCTTTTTCCACCTTCGATTTACTCATCTATCTTCTGTAGTTCTACCTTTCTCACTCTCAGTGCTTCAATTATTTAAGAGGATTGCCTTTCAAGTTTCTACAATCGAATAATAGGTGGCGTTAAAGACTTGTGGCAACACTGTATTTGTGAATATTGACGTTTGATATTGCAAAGCCAGTGGCAATCTAGAAGGCTTATGTTGGACGATTTATTATGATTTAAGATTTTTCTTCAATGGATTATGTCGAAACACATTCTTTATAAATCAGATAATGCTGCAGAAATTAGTTTAGGTACCGGAATTTGAATATATAATGTCACTTACTGTACCTGATACGTATGAATAATGAACCCCGTGACTAAGAAAAAATAACTATTTATAATGTGTACCTTTTGAAGATAGTTTGAGCATCATTCGTGTTCATATATCCACTTTTAAAAGCTGAGACTCACTTACAAATCATTTCATAAGACGAATATTCTTCCAACTTTTCGCGGTTTTTCAGATAAGTTTTCTACGTGAAAAACTAATCTATCTGCTAGATTCATGTGACATTTTGACAGATGACATAAGATATATAGCGGAAACTCACCAAATAATCACGATAGAGAAAATGTCAATATCTGTCAAGTCACTACTTCGTCAAGCTGCCCTCGTATAATGGTAACATAACTAATATGAACGTTTTGATTGGTTGAAAATTATTTGAAAGAAAGATTCGGGCTCATAGCACTTATGTAGAATATTCAGTTGGAAAATTATGGAAATATGCAAGCGAAAACAAGTTTCAATACTTAAATATTGGAAGATCTGACAACAATGTAGCTGCAATCATCATAATGGATGTCTCAAAATTAACGCATGATTTGAAATTATACAGTAAACACAGTTTTAAGTCTTTTGAGTCTTTTTAAGTCTAATTTTTTTTGTAATATTCAGTACATAGGACAGGAATATTTATGAAACACGTTACACATTAGACAAATGGTATCTACGGCTTTCCATACACATACACACTCGTTTGACGAAATTTTTCATGACCATTCTGAATAAATGTGGATGAATATCCTTGATGCATTGTTGAATCTCCTCCGTATCTTTTTCAAATATCTACCGATTCCTTCGTGAGTATAGATCTAATCATTCAGTGGCTAACTCAAAAAAGTATCCATCAAGGAAAAAAATCAATCGATGATTACCTAGTGGATACAGTTCTAAGAGTAGTTAACGAAGATAAGGACCTGTCGGATTTCAAGAGATCATCATTTTATAATCTATTGAAAGTGATGGGATTTCAATACAATATACGAGAAAGGAACAGTTCCTTATTAGAAAAAGCAGTAAACTGTAGTAGACGGGAATACCTTAGAAAAAATGATAAATTTCGTGAAGAAAATAGAAATATTACTATCTGGATAAAACACAGTTTGGACATACTAAGGATAAAGTTTGGGTGGACTTTTTCATATATTTCTCAAGGCAAGCATTCTTGGATGGACTTTCTAGGTGGGTAATGTTTGGAAAAACTATTTTAAAAGCTTTTATTTAGTGTAGAATATCTTAGTATGTATGTGTGTAGTCCATGGTGCGCTAAATCTAGTTAATAAATTGAGTGTGGACATTTTGGAGATGACACAACTCAAAATCATGTTGAGAAAGAAAGCTGCTGGCCCTTACAAGATTTGAAATTGTTCAGAAAGCTCTTCAATACTAATTCGTCTATTTTAAGGAACATTTTTGTTAAGTTTTTGCATATTTTTATCAGTTTTCTTGGTCAAGGAACGTCCCAACAGTTCTACATTATTTATTGACACATTTTCAGCTGTAAATTGGTCATACTACTCATACTAGCAGATAGATAGCTGCTTAGGTGCATTTTTCCATCTTAAAACAAACATAAGTTGTACGAAAATTATGTCACATAACAGAAACTGCTAAAACAGGTTCAAATTTGTCTTCAAGACGTTACAGAGGAAATAACTTATTCATCGTATTTTGTGTTCTCACCTCGTACTTATGAATGTTGGATTTGGAAAATAATCAAACTTTTCATCATGAACAACAAGTAAAGATTACCTAAATCAAAGCAATGAATTTCAAAGTTCCCTTTTTTCGATTTTATTCAGCTTGTCGCATGCAAACTTTTTGTTTTTTTTGGTATTTTTGTTTTTCTTAGGGCATTTTCTAATTAGGTTTGTTGTTGTCAAACAATTTACCAATAATTAAGAGAACCCTAGACCGACTCGTCACGGCTTTGTGCTTTATAATGTTCACCTTTAATCCCCGTTGGCGACATGATCACTCTCTTATTTTATTTTCCCCTTTTTCGTACAAAGTACGTGAAATGTATAAACAATATTAATTAAACATTCGAAAACTTCTGTGTTTCTAGTAAAGATTCACATTTGATTGAAATGAAATTGAAAGTAGTATCTCAACTTTTTGGGAGTCGTAAGGAAGAATATTTTTCTAGATTATCTCCTATTGAACATGAGCTAGAGATACTAGGTGTGATTTTATTTATACTCCAGCTCTAACCTACTTTACTTCTATTCAAAAGTTTTTCTTCGAGCAAAAATTGTTTATAGTTTTCGAATTCACCATGGATCATTAAGAGAATTTTGACAAATCGATGAGATTATACCGGAAACGTCACAATTCAACACCCAAAGAAAAAACTTTGATCAGAAATGTGTTTGAAAGACATGAAAGAATGAAATATAAATATAAGTATGATGTTTTGACAAAAGTTTCCGAAGTTAATGTGTACAATATAATTAAAACAAAAGATGAAACAATCGATATTGAAACTTCGAAGGCTGAGATTAAAGGAAAAAAAATGGATTAAATTTGACAATTTCAGCAAAAAGGTAATTCGTCATGCAGTATATGAATTTTTCATTAAAAAAAACTACCAACTACCAAAGAAAATTGTTTTCTTCACCATTGGTAATATTTTTTTTTATTTGATAAGTTGTAGGCTAACCAATCGATTAGAAATGTTTGATAAATAATAACAATTTATGATAATTTTCTTCAGAATGTCACTTTATAGCGAACGGTCTCCTTGGCATGTAGAACGATCTAAAAGTCTACTTATCTCTAGTTAAACAAAAACAACCTTTTTGTTGAAAATATAGGTTTTTCTTGTGAAAGTTACTGATTGTTAACCACTTCTGACCTTCAGATAGTAGTGTAGAATAATTTATTCCGTGAAACCTAACACATGGATATACGCAATCATCCATTGAAAATTCATTACGTTCGAATGTATAATTTAGACATAAATCGGATCAGGAAATTTTCTTATGTCACAGCATTATTTTCAAGTCATCTTCTCATTCCCGGAACACCCTGTATATCGAATAGAACGTCTCGGTTGTATAAATATGGCGAAGGCTCAGATTTTCCTTTGATTCTAGATTAGATAAACGACTGAAAGTCGGTAGAACAGTCAGTATTCAAACTGAAGCACCACAGTAAATATAAAGCAGTAAATATTGTCTTCAAAAGTTGAATCCAATAATTTGTAGTGCAAATGGAGATCTGACAACATACCATAGATATTATATGATGTATAAACGGTGAATAAATGTTTATTACTAAATAATAAATTTATTCAATAAAGTTCATTTGAATGATGTAAAGGATACTCACCATCCTCCTTGTCTGGTTAGTGTGAATCCAAATCTGGATTCTCGGTCAACTGAGACTCGAATTCCGATAATTCCTAAGCCTTGCGGAGTAACAACTTGGCCCCTCATAACTGCAACTCGACTAATTAATAGAAAATAAAATTAGAAATCAATCAAAATCGTTAATAACAAATTATGAATTTAGAGACAAATATACAGTACAAAACTTCTGGTCACATCAACTATTTAATGGTTTTTTTAATAAAAATATTATTTTGCAGTATTTACCTATTTTTATCTTTGTTTTTCTAGCTTTCAATGTTTCTAACTATGTTAGAAAATTAGAAAACTTTTTATTAGAAAAGTTGCTTGGCAATTCAACGATATCGACATAAGTTGTTGCGTGTTCAAAAGACGTTGAGTATTTTTATTTGTTTGGCCACGTTTATGAATATTGGAGAAATAGTTTGTAGTGAAACTGAATGAAAACAGACAAAAAATAATGTTGCTCACAACTTTCTATATGATTATTTTCTCAGAATTAACAATTTTGTATTTGCAATCTTCATTATATTTATTCAATATTATTTTCGTTGTATTAATATAATTAACAGTGTAAGTGAATATGAAGACATCATAAGTTGATATTTAGAACTTTACAAATCCTTTTTATCTTTGAAACTATAATAACAAACTAGAGAAACATGTAAACTGACTGTTAAGGGGCGTAATGTTTCCTAATAGTGATTATAAATCACAATTTTTTTTATATTTATTCAACTGAAACTAAAATATGAAATTCAAGTTCCAGCTCTGGAAAGATGTCAAATGATTTAATTTTTTTGCGAGTCTCTCTAATTTGACTGCTTCAAAGAGTTAGTTGCTTTAGGTTGTGAATCAACAGTGAAGAAAGTAGACAAATGGTTTGCGAAGTAATAATGCAAAACGCTACGACAAACTACAAATTTTAGACGAGAAAGAGAATTGATACACGAAGTTATAGTGAATTTTAATTGTGAAGACAGTCAAATTTCAGTATAGAAAACAAAAACAAACTCCACCCATACAATTGAATCAAATCATATACCATCAGATCCGAAGACTGGGGGAGATGAATATATTTTATATCTGAATAGAATGTATTCCTTGAAATAAAGGTACAGTTTCACGAGGAGGTGAATATTTGAAACGGTAACCTGGGAAACCTCTGCTTTTACATTATTTTTATCACTTTGTTTGTTTGTTTATTTTTGAGTGAATATTTTGAGGTACCTAAATGCATCAAATCAATCTCTAACTTAAAAAACTCACTTATAATGAAGACAAATGTTTTTCTTGGTAACTCCCTTCACTAATATCAATTTTTGCCACCTTTCTGAAAGCTTTTTCATGCTGGAATCGAAGAATTCCTTGGGCAAACCGCGGATCTTATTAGGAGTACCCCTTTCACCCCAATTCTGATAGTGAATTGAGCGTGAGACGCTTGGTATGAGTGCAAGAATCCTGGAGAAAAATAATTGCAAGGGTAGTATGAAGCATTCATAGAAGGTTGTTCTGCGGACCTGGTTATCTTCGTTTTGACCGGCGCCTCTTCTCATGTTTTGTCTGTAATGTAGATTTACGTTAGAAAACCATACCTCTCCGCCTCGTAATTGCCTCGGTAAACTTTCAACCATATGAATTTTTGCTCTAAGTTTAAAAGTAGAGGAATCCATCGCGCTGTTATCTTACGATATTGAGATATTCGTAGATGATAGACTCTACACTATCAATACCAATGCCGAGATCAGCCGAAATTTCTCCTACGATTCTCAAAAATGAGTTCTACGCGACGAATGTTGTCTGGCGCGATGCTAATTCACGGTTCACGATCATTGCTGTTCATTTCGCAGGCATCTTTGAAAGATTAGGACAATTTAAATAGAGCAGACTCAGGGACTCACTACCGATTTGGTTTCGTAAATTCCGATGAATTTCCGTGTTTTTAATGTCTTCTTACACCAAAAAACGAATGACAATACGTTGCGTAATGTATCACTTGAACAATGACGATGAAGCTTTATGGTTTAATTAAAGATTTGAGGTAACTATTACTCCAGATTGCACTTCTAGGAACACAGAATTATCAATAAATTTTCTGATAATGTCACACAAAAACTCAATTTATTTAACTCACGTATTGAAAGAGAAGAGTACGGAAAATCCATTTTCATATGGTGCTATTTTTGATACTAATTCACCTGGTGATGATTTAAACAGAACTGGTGAATAGGTTATAACAGGTTAGTACTCCTTTACACTATTCGTTGCTATAAGACGGTGTTTGAAGGCGATATTCGGTAGAATAACCACCTCGATTACAGTACCTTACACGTTTGGATTTTTTTCGGTAACAGTATATTAAAAAGAAAACTTACCCCATTAGAATTAACAATATTGGGAAGGAAATGGAGATCACTTCAAGCAGCTAATAAAGAAGATTCTCTAATATGTTCATTAATTGATATCAAGCATTGAAACTTGAGCTCCATTCAGTATGAATAAACACAAACAAGATTGATGTCATTAAATAAGTTTTTGAAAAGGGGTGTCGCTTTAAATTATTTCACAATTACCTTGTTGATCTTTGACAAACAGGTCATCTATCATCATTAGTAGAGAACTCGACAACCTTAATATTCAGTTTCAAAATTCCACTAGTTTTTGTATAGACGCTCCAAAGATAACATGGAAAAGGAAAATTTTCAGAGGCACTGGAAAAGCGGTTGATTCGGTTGGATAAAACCCCTTTCATCGCGGGTAGCATATATTTTACTTTATTTACCATATTCTGATTGTTTCATTCAATATTTTGAGCTTATATTTCTTTTTGTAATTTTTTTCTAAATCATTTATACCAGAGGATATTTTTTATTATTGCTTTCCTTAAAGCTTGATTTAATCTCATTCCAGTAGCTCAAATATTTTCGCAAACTTTAATTCGATTAAAATAATTCCCGCGTCTATTTGTGATGATTAACCCTTTCTGAGGTTTTATTCGTTAGTCATTATAATGAATAATTTTCATATCATTTTTCATGACTGCAGTTCCAAATTCACTCGAATGTGCCGTGAAAAAACGAATTTTATACACGAAATATGAACAACATTTTTTGTACAACTGTGAATGTGAATTTGAATCGTCTGAAATATAATAAAAATAAATACTTTCAATACATCTTCACACACACATCAATTCAAGACTGTTGTCTTGAAAAAACTAAGTAAGTAAATAAAATCTTCGTTCTCGTTAAATAATTTTGACACAATTCGAATGTATTTTGAATATCTTGTGGACTTGTCAAATGCGTATGCTTTGTTTAAAATATGTTTTGAACCTCCACGAACGATTTGTGAATATCCAAAGTTATTATTTGAATTCAAAGCTTGCTAGGAGAATAAAATGTATATAATTAACTGGCCGAAGGTTTATTCTTTGTATTTGTGGGTACAAAGTTAACTAACACGACTTTTTAAATACAAGTACGAAGAAAAACCAATTTGGTTAGAGGTTATTTCGTGGTAAATATCTAAAAAAGGATGAATGCACATGCTCCAGATTGAAAATCCTTACCCAAGAGGATACATTGGACGTATTCAGAACACATTCAGAATTAGAAATTTGTCCTCCAAGAACAGAGAAGGTTTTATTAGCACCGCGAATGCACAATTCCAAACTGCGCATGAATCTGGCGAGTGAACATGTTCAGGATATCATCTACCGCGAACAAAACTAATATTTCTGAAGCCTCAAATCTAAAGTTTCGTCAAGGGATGATATAGATGAATTTATACAAGATGCTGATAACGAAACAAATTTACTTTAGTAGGTACATAATTAGCAGTAATTTCAATATATTTCATTTGTTGATGATCCTTATTTTGAGTGCCTGTCGTCGTGAAGAATTATTACGCATAACTTTGGATACAATTGGAATAGCTGGTTCTATATTGATTATTGATTTGCTTAATACGAAGACCTATTGTGCAATAACGTTTACTGTTTCAAATTTTGATTATATTGAGATATAAGATTATAAGAATACAAGAGAAGTTGCCTGCATGATTGCAAAATGGGTTTGGAAAAAAACATGTTTAAGAGCTATACAGGCCATTGTTTTAAGAGAAGCTCTGTATTTTTTCTGGTCAAAGCAGGGGGGCAACATTGCATATATAAAACGTCAAATTTGCTTCCTCAGAAATAGCATATATAGAAGATAGTTTGAATAATAAAATTGAGATTTCTGATAAAATATTAAATTGGCCATAGTCTTTCAAACAATTTAAAATGGTTTAATCAACTATTCAAGAAATATCTAACGTTTTTGATCACCAGCAGCATGGATTGGAATTGTTTTATGACGGATATTTAATTGATGATTGACTCTGTTCATTTATATTTATAAAGAATGTTATTTCTGAATCGGTCAAAAAGCTTGAAAAAAAAATGTCGTAATGTGTCATTTCTTAACGCAATTATAAAATTGTTATATTAAAATAGTGAACTGTGAAGGCACTCTTTCTCATGTCAATTTGTATCTCCGATAAACCGTTTTTACTTTCATTCCTTGATATTCGTTTTGTGTCTAATTAAAAGAAGTGTGGTATTATCATTAGTGATGGAGATTAATAAGGAAGAAACTTTAAACTGCACAACAGAAGATGTTGTTGAAACGGCAACTGCAGCGCCTATAAATCATCTCCCTGAGAAATCCAGGGAACAGTATTTAAAGGAATATAATTCTTTTATGGATTGGCGTCCTGAAAAAAGGCATAAACAGCTTCACAGAAAGAGTGTTACTAGCTTACTTTGAAACTAAATATAAAATGTGGAAGTCTTCAACACTTTGGTCGACTTATTCAAAACTGAAAGGCACCCTAATGGTAAATACGACGTAGATATCAATAAATACTCGAAACTCATTGCATATTTGAAAAATAAATCAATGAATAAGTTTCTGTTGCAAGCTCCAGACGTTTATTGTCTCATGCATAAGATATGACAGCAAAAAAATTTAATGTAAGCTCAGATATTATTTGTAACATCTTTCAGGTTTCTTCAATATTCGGAATCGCAAGAGCTCTGTGGAGGAAGGAATAGAATGAAGTGTAACGATATTATTAATACCGAAAATATTCAATAATCACAATACCTGATAACAAAAACTCATGTTCAACGTCGATTTACTTGGTGAAATATATTACAATAGATTAAACTCCTTCGCTTATCGCAGCATATTTGAATTTACCTAATCCAAAAAACTACACTGGGTACACATTTCGATGCTCTTCGGCGTCTCTATTAGTGGATTCCCGTGGTAATATAATTCAACTAAAGAAGCATGGTAGGTGGAAATCCAACGCAGTTGCGGAGGGTTACGTAAACGACTCAATACAAAGCAAAATGGATTCCGCAGTGTAAAATTCAACGGGAAAAACTAGTTCGACTTCGAGCAACATTGTGAATGTTCACGATCCTATCAACAATCCAATGAGTACTAATACAACTATAGACGATGTTATTTCTTTGAACTCGTTGAATGTTGCCAATTCAAGTACCAATAGTAATGTAACTTCGTTTTCAATTCAAATTAATAATGCTCACAATTCTAGTTTCATTATTACTTTGACAAAATAAGAATTGATGAGAGTTTTGTCGAATTTTTGCAAGTCTACGGACGCAGAAAAATGTTTGTATGAAACTCGCGAGAAAAGTAACTTTTTTAATTCGTAGGAATTGCCAAACCGTTTTACTGTTGAAAAAAAAGTATTACTTCACTCACTAATTGTATAAATAACTATTTGTGATTTGTTTTTGCAGTAAGAGAAATATTTTTCACGCATCAAAAGAGATACAGAAATGTCAAGTTTTTCTGACAGTTGTACAAAAAGTTTTTTCAGTATATGAATCGAATTTATTGAGATATGACATTTAATTGAGAAAATCGACGTACGATACGTAAATTGACACGTTATCATACGCTTATATATTATTTTCACATAATCGTTTAGATATTTTGATTTTTTTTTTTTACTTTGATTGAATACCTTTTCGATATAATTAACGCATCTGTTATGCTAACCTCAATTTTTTTATCGTTAATTTAAATTAGATAGCGTTCGAGTAAACGACGCTTAATTCGATGCAAATTAATTTTTTAGGTTGAACGCGATGAATCATTAGTCGCTTTCCAATTACACAATTTGAGCATCCAATCGAGCAAAAGGGTGCGAAATGCTTCAAACCAACTTTCCAAATTGTCGTTTTTAAGATCTGTCTTCAAAACACCATATAAATGTTTTAATGAAGTGCAAATAGTATTCTTATTTCATATTCAACTTTGTATTTGAACACGTCACAAATAAACAAATATTTTGTGAAATATTTTCAAATTTGACACGAAGTTTGTTCCAATCGATTCTTCTGTGCCAAGCTCAAGAGCGTCGAGCACGTTCGTGCACAAAGTTCTTAGTGCGTTGAAAAGCAACTATTAGATATATGGTATCATACAATACTTTAAATAAGTTTGATATTTAATATTACCTTAGCTACATCATCGTTATTTTCTTCTAAAGTGTTTAATACCAAAAATTTTGTACTGTATATTCAAAATAAGCTTTTGTATTTTGGATTTGGCGTTATAAAATTGTTTTTGGCTAAAAATATTCATTCTAATATAAAAATTGAGAATTCAACTCAGGAAATTACGTAGAAAGTTCAAATTGTTGGATACTACTACAGATCCACTTAATTTCATTTGTAGATCTTGGAATGAATTGATAATATTCAGAAGGTGTTGAAAAATTTGAACCACAAACTGAAAACTTAAAGCAGTTAAGTTTTTGTTAATATTACCTATATTTTAACTAAAATGCTGCTCATATTGTTATATAGTTAAAAAAAATTAAAGAAAGAAATAGACGGAAGAAAATTTTAAATTTTGTTCTCACATTCTAAAAGAAATTTTCAACTGCTTGGTTCGCTTATTTAAGTTCTGTGACTAAATAAATTTTCATGATACAAAATATGTTTCCCATTTGGTAATTATTTGATCATGTATTTTCAGTTATCCTAACGATGTTTCTTTTATAAAAAACTAGCCCAAATGTAAACGGATGTTAATAAACGTATTGATTGTTTAAATGAATATTTTTAGCAACAAACAAGTTTATATTTTAGCAATTAAATTGATCGCAAATTCAATCGAAATAGAAGAGAAATATTTTGCGTATATTAAAATTTAATTAAAAATATGTCCCATGCACCAGTTACCAAAGCTGTAATATGTAAGCTGCAAAATGTTGCAAAAATGCACGTTCTCGTTTCTTTTTTGTTTATTCCATTCAAACAAGGTATATAATTGAAAAAAATTATTATTGAACACATTTAATAACGTTGTGATTATAATACGGTCCATTTTTGCAACGAAATGTATGTGCGTTACGTTATATTTAATAAAATCATTATAACATCTAAGATGTGAGTATATTAAATTCATTCTGGTGGAAACGATGAACTATTTTCAACGTAAACTAAACAATTTCCACAATAGTTTCGGAATTGATGTGTACAGTAATTTTCTAAAAGACACGGTTATAATATATAATCAAAATCCGACTGGAACTATGATTAACAAATTGATACAGCGTGTGAATAAGTGATTATTCAAAGTTTGAAGATACCACGTTGTTTAGTAATTGTTTGAAAGCCATCGATAGTGAAAGTTTTCAGTGATTTGTAAACAAGGAAAAAATTGGTCATCGTTATGTGATACAATATATATTATTTGAAAGGCTTTAGAACAACCAATGTGGAAGCTGAAACAGATTCTACTCTGGGCGACACTCTTTATAATTAACGGTGAAATATTGGGTAGCAGAGCTTAAATCAAGATCTGAGAATACCAGCTTCGTAGTGGTCGACCAATTGAGGTGATGACTCCAGAAATGTTGAAGAAAATCCACAAAGCGATACTGGATGATGTTCGACGGCTGAAAGTGCGCAAGTTAGCAGACATGTTTTACAGAAATACAGCCAAATTGCACCGCTTGATAACCATGGATGAAACGTGAGTCCATTACTTCACATTCGAAGCAAGAAAAATCAAAGTAATGAACTCATAATTGAGAATTGGTTCCAAATAAGGCAAAGACCGTCTGCACAAAAGGTCATGGCGTCGGTTTTTTGGAATGCGCGTGTGATAATTTCCATTGACTATCTTGAAAAAAAAAGGAACTGTTAACAGCGAGTATTATGTGAACTTATTACAACGTTTGAGTGAAGATATCAGGTAAAAACAGCCGCATTTCATTAAGAAGAAAGTGTTTTTTCATCAAGACAACGCACCAGATCATATCTGTTATTCCAATGCCCAAAATTATGAATTTAAATTTGAATTGCTAGCCGATGCATCCTATTCTCCAGGTTTAGTCTTCTTGGATTATTTTCTGTTCCCAGATTTGAAAAAAGCTGCTCTATGGTCAAAGATGTTGCAACAATGAAGAGGTGATGTCGACAGTCAATTGCTATTGTGAGGAGCTTGGCGATTATTATTATAAAATGAATATCGAACTTATTGAACACCGCTGGGAAACGTATATTAAGCTTAAAAGAGAAATGAATATATTTTTTTTTCCAAAATTTCTTTGTTTTCTTTGTTGGGCCATGTACTTCTGGAACCATCCTCGTAGGCTTGACGACGTGGTTCATTCAATTCATTTTATCGGTGAAGCTAACAATTTGTGTTGCATTTAAATCAGAAATTCCAATAACCTCCGCTAACAACCAATCTGTGGCCAACAATAGGTCTTGGAAACATTCTGTAACGTGGTAAAAGCAGTCTGATTGAGTTTAATGCATAAAAGACCAAAAAGCTGTATAATCCGTGAGGTCCAGATTCAGCTATCCTTGGAGTATTGCTTACATAAATGGAGATTATCTCCCAAGCAAATCCTGAGTATGTCCAATAGAAAAAAGAGCAAATTTACTTAAAGTTGACTAAGAGTTGGACATTGGACAGCTTGGAGCATAGAAGGCAAGTCGCTGATTTGACTTTTTTGACGCTTTACAGATACAATCAAGATGGATCTTCATCTGTGTTACTCAACATAATCCCATGTATAGCTGTATATCTAAGATTGATTCGATAGGTGGACGTGACCGATGAGTTTGTCTGCAGATACCCAGAATGTCTATCAATCGAGACACCTTCTTTTGGAGAAATGTCAATTTGCAACCAATGCTTTCTACCAAAGCTGCAATGGAAATATTGGTAAATTTTTATATAAAGTGCGATTAGATCTATAAAGAACATATTTCTTAAGCAGACGCATGGTATTGAAACTAAATGCAGAAGCAAAAATAAAAGCGGATAGGACAAAGACAACTCACTGATTTTAGAGCTTCAGGATATAGCTTCAAATAAATGTTTAAATCAACTGTATTAGGTAGGGAATTCCAGAGAGGTGAGGATCTATATTGAAGGATGCTATCTAATAAACTTAAGGCTCCAATACGTCGAAAGACTTCGAGTAATGATTGAAACTACTGGAATATGCAAGGAATAAAAAGATAGTAAAGAAGAAAGCATTCAATTGCCATATTTAGAGATGGTCAAGCCGCGCTAAAAGAACTCAATTCTTGATTTTGAGAATTTGTGCATGTGAGATTAAGTAACGACGGCCTGGGGAGGAACGACAGATGAGATGATCTAAATACTGCTAAGTAGTTTATGTTAAAACAAGCAAGTGAAGATAGGGAAATGATTCTGTTACTTAGACATTGTTGGAATAGACAGAGGCGCCTTGACGTGAATTTTGTCATTTCAGTTTATAAGCTGATAGCATGAGAATAATAAGGCTAGAAAATGTCATCAATATTTAAAAGACCCAATAGATTCAGAAATAGACCTCAAGTTACTTCAATAACAACCTTTCTATCTATTTGAATACGTATAATAATGTTTTGGGTGTTAACAGAATACACAAAATGACAGACTACAACAACCTTTTTGTTTTGTTTTGTTTGTGAAGCATTCTCATCGGTCATTAATAATAATTTTAACATTTCAACTTTTTTATGTATTGAACAGATTGAAAACAAAACAGTAGTTTGGTAAACAGGATTATACTGGAAATGCGATATGAAATTGTTTTAGGACTTTCGAAATCTATGGCTTCCGTCAATTATTTTATTTAATTCTCAACACGTGGAATTGTTGAACTTTGATGTGCACTGAATGTTGTATTGAAGCTTTTGTTGAAATTTGAGAAAACTAATTTATATTGATCCGCTTCTTAATAATTCATTCAGAAATACCCGAGGAGTCAGAAGAAACAATCAAGACGTAAATAATTAATATTTAGAAGTACTTTGGATCACTGAGGCATTAGTGATTGAACTCTTATCAAATTCGTGTTGTGTCGTAACCTATTTTTATGTTCAAAAAGGTATAAAGAAAGAAAATGACCTTATTTCATCGTTATTTGATCTTACATCGATTCGGTAGCATTCGGATAGTAGCAGTTGAAAACTTATAACTAGGGTTGATGAAAAAACCAAAAATGGAGATTTCAAGAAGACGTGGAAAATGCAGCTATTGTTCCATATGATTTATCGATTTCTAGGTCAATGATTCATTTGAAATAAGCGTAATTAGAAAAACAAACAAAAATATTCCACAAGTCTATTTCTTGATGATTTCAAAAATTTCTTTCAATTCTCCGATGCAAAGTTCAGTTACATCGATATCTGACCCAGTTTAGACGCTACGCATTCGATGTTTTGTGAAATAAAAACATTGTTCAAGGGCAGAGTCGTAAAACTTTTTGCATGTTTTGGCTATGGAAACCACAAAAATGCAAATCCTTTATACCAACTTTACACAAAAACTGGAATTTTATGAACAGAATGAGATAATGTGGTAAACTTAGAATCATCTAGGAAACTGTGTGTTATGAAAGGTTTAACGCTTCATAATACTCATTACATAAAACCTCGAAGCAGTTCAAACTGTTTTTGATACAACTGAGGTGGCGCCTGCGATGGATGCACTGCCATAAGTTAGTGCCAAAAGAGAAGACTAGCGAACATGAAGCGATGTGCGAATATTAGATTTGTAGTTACTACATAACTTGCGTTTCCTATCAAGTTCGATTGTGATCCTCCAGCCTGACTTTATGGAAGAATACGGGACTATCGTTGAGTAAATACGAATGTAAATAAAACAAAGAATACAAGAAAGTATGATCAAATTGGAAAAAATGTGACAGAATTAATAAACATAGAAAATAAGCCAGTAAGATCTTGGATTTACAGAAGAATCAAGGAAAGAATCAGTAGAAACACTAAAACGAAAAAAAAAGAAATTGAAAGACAACTTAGCAAGAATAAATATGGTAATATGATATAACCATGTCAAAAACCTGCTATCAACAGAAAACCAAAAGATTCACGACAAAGGTTGAGATATAAAGCAAGAGGAAGAAGGCGAGGATATTAGAGAAGTGTAGAAAAAGAGATTAAAGAATATGAACTATCGTGAAAAGGAGACACTAAATTCAAAGAGCTCATTTTCAATTAACTCCAAGAAATATTGAAAAAAAGAGAAGATGCAAAAAGAATAAAGGTAAAAAACATTTATGCTATTCGTGAGAAAAGAGATCCACTTCAATTTGTCAATTGCCTTTTCAAACTTGACCTACGCAATTTTTACAGATATAAGGACGAATAGGTGATTATAAGTATTTGGGAGAAGAAAGTCAGCTATAGATCCAATTCATATCAATAGTATAAATAGAGAAATGATTGAAAAGGTTCACGAATTAATGTTATACCCGACGCTGAAGCAAGAGTAATGACAGAAGGACTAATAAAATAATTCAAATTTAAGAGTGATTTGAACAATCGTATACAACCATTATTATCGTTTCTGGTTTGAAAAGAATCATAAAAACAATATAGACACAAATTTGAACTGATTAAAACGTAACAGCTCCAATTTCAAGGACGAGAAGAACTGGAAAACTTTTATATAAAATTGGTACTGAAAAGGTGACTTGAAGTTGAATCAATGATGAATTATGTAGATCAAACGCTCAGCTACGAATAACTGAGATAGAAGGACACGATTGAGCAGTAGTAACAAGTTTTCAGGTTAGATTAGAAATAACGACAGAGAATTTCAAAAATTAATAAGGGAATAGAATTAGAGCATAGATTTCTTGAAATGGAAATATATGAAGCAGCGATAAAACCGTTGGTGGTCTATGATACAGAGATAACGAATCTAGAAAAAAAAATAAGGAAATAACCAAGGATCAATTGTGTGAAGTTGTATCGGCCGTCGTTGCTACTTGACAATTTAGCAACTCATACGATTAGATTTTTCAAAAGTTCCATATGGCTATGACTGATTCTGACAGTTTTCTTTTTCCTCACGTAGTAGATAGCAATCGAGGAGAAAAATCAATTATAACAACAATAGAGACATAGAGAGACTAGTTAAATTCATAAGAGCACGTAGACTGGGACGGTATATGCACATTCACAGAAGAAGATACACCGAAGAAGAAGATAACACAGTGAAAACCAATTGTGAATAGAATAAATGTGAGACAAGGTGTATACGTATTCAGTCTTAATGGAGCGAAAAAGAAAATGAAAGACAAATAGTTATGAGGGAAACGAGTAGACAAAACTAGGCCACAATGTAGCAGTTGGATGAATACGGAAAGGCTACAATTTATCCTTCAATTTCTATGACAAACTATGTAATAATATGATTCTCCATGAGAGCTATGAGAGCAGCTTTTGTCAGATAGATCTGATAGGAATAGTTAATAATTATATAAGCGAACTATAACGCCACGTGGGAGTGCTGGGGACTCACCGATTACGTGGTCTGCAGTTTCTGCTTCATGCTTTAACGACAAGTTGAATTACCAATGATGACTACAGTATGGACGCTAAAGAACCAGTCATCAGTTGGGTTCTGTTCCTGTATAAGTGAAGTAATTGATTTGGAGAAAAGGCTCATCTATATATACCTTTTCTTGCCTATCTCCGTACCTAAGGATATTTGTGAAATACAACTAATGAAAAAATATTCTTGTACTTATAAAATTTTTGATATTTTTTGAACTTTCAATGGAAAATATTTGAGAAATTGTTATGTAGGGAAATATTTTTGGGGCATGAGAACTTTTTTCAATGTATATTTCTTAATATTTTTAGAAAAAATTTCATGAAGAACATGTCCACGTTAAAGAATTATTTCAATATGAACTGTGCTTATGGTTAGAAAATTACTTATATACACTTCAGTAGTGAAAGCTGCAGAATTTTTTCAAGGTACAGTAGAATGAACAATTTTTTTAAAACTACATTCATTAAAATTAGTACTACTTACCATTGGTCTGCTTAAAATAAATCTCTTGAATTCATTTGAAGTTCTCTATTAGGAAAAACAAACCAAAAAAAGACGTACATTGTTTTAAAAAGAGTTTTTTTTCTCATTAAAGTAACCCTTAACAGCTCGATTACCAAATTCCGAAAAAAATCTCATAAATAATTCAGCGTTCCACAATGAATTTAACTGAAAATGGTGTATAGTGAATCGATCTCACAATGCAAAAAATGCAAAAAGGTTTTATTGTTAATAGGTTTCAGGGATAAAGGTCGTACAAAGGTAAAAACAATTTGGCATATGACACGTAGACAAAGGAAGGAGAATTTCGGCCGAGCCGTCATAATATACATTAAAGATCTTGCTGCATATCGTGTTTTTTGTGTCTTCCGTTTATGTTGCCAGATTTATGATTGTACATGTACATCAAACAAATCTTATACGCGAATTTCAAAATATAAGTCTGCAAACCAAAATTGTTTTTCATCTTTCTGATATTATTCTTCAACAGATCTCGATAAATATGAGCAAATGCAATTATCTCTCCTGAAGTGACCTTTCTGTTTAGACAAGGCCATAGAAATCATCTCATCTAATAAAAATGGTATTTCAGCACCAGGGAAATCCTAATGAGTCTAATTTAACGCCTTTATTTCTTAATAGAGTTTAATATCGATTTTTCGTAAAATTCAACTTCTAAATTTGGGAAGTTTATAATAAAAGTGTGTAGAGAAATCGGGAAAGCGATTTTTTCAAATTTGAGAAAGGACTTAAAACCAGACTTTATCACTATTAAAAAAATTATAAACATTTCAAAAATTTAATGAAATAAGGTACGTTCTATTGATTTTAGCACATAAAATATTCTCAAAATTTCACTTAATGTTTCGGAAACTACCCGACAAAAAGGTAGAGAAGTTTTAAAAATGTAGTTAAGCGACTTTAAAATATAGTTTTGGGGATATTACGAGATATGTTCACTCTCGAAAAGTATTTATTTGAAAATAAGTTTGATGTGGCGTTAAGTATGTTCAATTTTTCGATCAGTAGACGTTTTAAATTTACCAGCCTATATAACAGAATCTAAATATTGAAAATCAACTTCATTTAGGGTTAAATTTGCTAATAATGTACCAATTACACTTAGTAATTTTCTGATTTTTGAGTTTAAACTTCAGAATTTTCACAAATTCGTCCACTGACGGACCGTTTACATAATTTTTTTTTAAAATTATGCGGTAATTTTTTTATATTGTTTTTATAACTTATTCACAGTATATTGTGGTCATTTCAATCCCTTAGAAAGCCTTTGTATTTGTTAGCTCTGAATTAGAGATTTTTAAAACTCTAGATATGATTAAAATATATTTAAACGAGTTTCTGACAGTCACTGTAGTCATTAAATAATCTGACGTATAAAAATAAATTAGTTAAGAAGTAGATAAGTGTTTAGTAATAAATCTTAGTGTATAGTTTAGTGGATAGTGACTAGTTGAGTGTATTAGTTTATTAATAAATTATGTGAATGAGAAACATTGTGTATAAATTGTATAATTATCGTGCAAATAAATAAGAAGAAAATTACATTGGCGTCAGGTGTGGGGTACGTATTTGTTAAAAAATTTCTCTTGATTATACATTCACAGACATAATATTTGCACTATAATCTCATTTCACACAGATGGAAGGTAAATCATCTCAATAACTCTAGCAGTCATGTCAAAGATACGGACCGCGGACAGCTTCCGGCTCTTGGGCCGTATCAATAAGGCCCGCCATTGCAATATGTCACAGAAAGAAAAATCATGTTTTTTAGAGCTTTTAGACTCCATTTGATTCGTCTGCAGACGTTTTAAATATTCGTACTTTCAAGTCTACGGATATTTATAAGTAATTTCAAGGGTAGCGCTTACCTAGACAAGCGAGATAGAAAAACAGTATCGCTATCTCTTAGCAGCAAGTGGAAATAAGCTATTATTTTTATCGAGAACGGTAGAATCTTTCACGTGCCTCGAGCCTAGACTAGAACCTTCCTTGACCATATAAAACGAGTGCGTCGGCGCGACGTGAGTCAGTTGAGTCGAGTAATCGAAACGATACGGTTGGAGAAGGATTTTAATTGTACTTCGTAGTGATTGTGAAGGTATTGTGTTGTGCACGTGCGATATCCATAATTGTTGTGTCGAGATAATTTTTACGATTTTAACATAATGTCACGAAATCGTAAAGTTTATAATGAGGAAATTGCATATTTTTTCATAGTATGAACAAATAAGAATCGACACATTTTCATATTTAAAATCTAAACTTAAAGGTGTACCATCGATGTTTACTAAAGCTAATACAGAGAGCTAGTTGCCCTGAAATCAACTTTTATTGTATATGTTATATATTTATTATATAATATGACTTTTATCGAAAAATATAATGCTTGTTCACAATCTAATTATCAACTACACTGTCAACAAAAACTAACGGTCCTTATCGTGATATACATGTCTTTTGATGAAAAATTGTATTCCTTACTGATAGATCTTATAAAACACTTGATTAATCCATATAATATTTCAATATCTGTCTTCAATCTACTTCAACGACTGGATTACGTTGAAAGACAACGTAGCCTGCTAATCCACCCTTAATACACTTGGAAAAATCCTACTTTAAACATCTAAAACCGAGCGTATCTTATCGTACATTGACCTAATTTCTCAACACCGCTGAGAAAATCACTTTTTGTATTCAATCCCATCATGTGAGGAGATGAGATGGTGTATATTCCGCTGTTTTGATCAGTGGTGTAGCAACGTGTCTTTTTCAAAAACAATACGTTCACCATTTACGAATTGAATTTATTTTCTCGATGAAATTCAAACTATCAGAGCGTGTAAAAGATCCTGAAAATCGCGAGGAAAAAACGCAGAATGTAATTGAAACAAAATTTAGAAATCGCAAACATATTTTATGAAAATGTTTACCTGAGCATATGAATATGCAAAAGCTTATTTCCAAGTCGGTGCTGCATCTACTCACAATGGAATAAAACAAATAATTAATTATTAAGAGCGCTCTTTAGACAAAATAAAAATGAAGATAAGCTGTCTTCGCGTGAATCTGTCTCTTTATATAGATATATTCTAAATTTTCCACGATTTGCTTATAGTTTTTAGTAAGTTTTCATTTTGTATATAATCACGCTGAACTGAATTCCAAAAAACTAACGTTAATTCCTATGTCACTTCAGTTTTTGACACATAAAATCAAGACAGTGTTTGTTATTTTTTAGATAGTCACAGGCACAAGCACGAAACTCAGAAACTAAACGTCAATAGATGAGATGAAGGACACTTCGTCATGACTTGAGTTGAGCTTAACTAATCTTCTGACGGAATAGGAATTTTGCTAATTGATTACCAAGGATTACTGTCAAAAGGTGTTGTTTTTTGCACGATAATGCCCATCCTCACATTGCAAACGTGCTACAAAAATCCTATAGGATTTTGGCGTGGGACGTGTTCTATCATCCTCCGTACAGCCCCGACTTCGCTTCCAGTAAATTTCATTTCTTTTCACACTAAAAATCTCACTTGGTGGTCAACTTTTCAACGATTATGACGAACTAAATATTACATGGTTCAAAACACAGGTAACAACCTTATATAAAGATATCATTCAAAAACGATTGCCTACAATTTTATGAAAACTTTGTGGAAAATTATTATCACAATAGTAGATTTTTGTACAATAAATAATTTCTCTGTGTCTGTGAACTTTTGACTTTAATTATCTTTTTCTTTTAAATTATTCATAAGATGAAAGTAAATATGCTTTTTGAAAGATTATTAATATGCTTTGATGTGAGTATAAATTCATGAAAACTTATTTGGACGTCCTATGTTTAACATAGTGAATTAAGCTTTATTTTATCAAAATAAATAGAGTTAATGGCAAGTTAAACCCGAACACTTAGTTTCTTAATAATGGTTATGTCCTCCTATTGCCCTAATAACATCTCTCACACGAATAGGCATGGATCTGATCAAGTCAGTTATTGTTTCTTGTGGGATGTTAAGGCACTCATCTTCTACTGCAACAATAAGCTCTGGGATCGAGTTTGCGGTCTAGCTCGAACTCTTCTTTTTAGCACATCCCATAAAGGTTCTATCGGATTTAGGTCAGGACTGTATGCTGGTCACTCCTTAACCCGAAAATCGTCTTCTGAAATGTAATATCCCACGATTCTGGCGGTGGGCGGCCTTAGGTAAATTCTATTGCTAAAATCTCCTAGATATATCCATCAGCCGTTGAACCTCTTTTTCCGTGAACACGGTCACCCCTATGAATGAATACAGAGTCGGTTTGTGTTCCTATGGAAATTGCAACCTATATCATGCAGGAACCACTTGCATGAGCACTCCGCTCGAAGCAGCAATCTACAAATCTTCGCTACACTCTCATCTGAGAATAGAATTTATTCCCAACATCCAATTCAGATGATTTCAGATTTATCTTCAAGTAAAGTAGAAAAAATATGCACATTTATATTCTCTTTTGTTGACTCCATCCCCAAAAAACAATTTGTTTCGCACCGAACGACACATATTTAGCTTTCGCCGATATTTTGATTTTCAATAATGTTTGATATAAATTCACATAGTGTTCGTCTTCAAACGTTGATACAAAAGTACCAATGGGACGACGCTGTAAGTCTACTCGCTATCCGAATCAGCCAGCTCCCACGCATCAAATTGTTATCATTATTTTTCGTTTGATGTCTCTCTTCTCTGTCTGCGCATTTGACGTCTCAAGCTACATTAGTCGAGATGTACAATTGGAATGCATCAATTTTCTTCTCTGTGGCCGCATCCATGGTCCAACTTTCGCATCTGTATAGAAGAACAGGAAAGATGTAACCGCGAAGCATTCTGGTCCGGAGTTCCAGGCTGAGGTTGCGGTTTGCCAGAAGTGTCCTCATGTTGTTAAGAATTTTTCGCGCTTGCTCAATTCTTGAATTGATTTCGAGTTTAGGGTCCCGCATTAAATTTGTCATTTTCGTTACAATCACCACATAAATACGGTTACTATGCATATAAACGATAAGCCTTGCTTATAAATTTTTACTCACATTTTATGTCTTATAGATAGGACGCCGAATATCAAGTTGTGTTTCTTGTGAAAAATGCATGTGGAACCCCACTCAGAAAGTTATTGTCACGCTTCTGTATATTGTGCATCCCCTGAATGACTCTGTTGAAATAAATGGCATATGTTTCCTTAGGATGCTGAAAGTAACATTTTTCTTGTTTTGCGAACACAGCATCTGAGAAAATTTCTCCGGTAATTTATAGAGCTCATAGGTGAAACTAAAAATAAGAGACAAAATATATCTGTATACATTTTGAACGGGTTATATATTTCCCGACTGATAACAATAATTCAGTGTCTATATTATATGCATCACGTATCATCGAAAATTCCAAAAAATGACATGAATCTCTATAACAGCAGAAACGTGGAACGAACAAAATCTTTTCGTCACATTTACTCTTAAATAAGAGGTTTAAAATGTGTTACCCGTTCGCTTGTTACAGCTATCGACTTGTCCCTTTGGAGTTTATGTCCCTGTTTAAAAAAAGTCTCCATTTTTGTCACAGTTATTAAGTTACGTTAATGCAAATTTCTGAATCATTCGGCATAATGAAGGAACGCGTATAAAAGAAAATGAAGTACCGAAAAATATTTAGAATGCAAATATATACAAATTAAAAATAATTGAAAACAACACAGATTTAATACAAGTAGATAAAGCATTGAATTGAATGAATTTCATTCAGGAATAGTTAAGAATCTACTATCACTAATTTTCAGTTGCGGTAACAACAGTAGAATAAGTTATAAAAAATTAAGCGATCTTTACCGCATCAATTTTAGGAAAAGAAAATGTCAATAATGTCAGTTATGACTTTCAATTTCAGGCATAGATACCATTTCTAGGCAGGCTGGGTGATAGTTTTTCCTGCAAATCGAGAGTTGAATCTAAAGAAAACATAAGATTCAACAAGTCCGCCTTCTCTTTTTTGGTCACATCTCCTTCAGACAACGATGGTGGAATTTTTTACTTAGCTGGCTGGTTTTACTTCAGACCAAGCAAAATTTTTGTTGTGGACTGCTCTAGTGCAGTTTTTATCAAACCACGGATTGTTATCGGTAAAGCCCTTGAATGAGTAAGGAATTCAGGCTTCCCTATAGATTTCTGAAATCTCGTTTGCTCAAACTGAAGGAGTGTTGGAATTGTAGCAAAAATCATTTCAAGGAAACATAGGAAACGTTATTCGATACAGATTTCGAAAGAGCACTAAAATAAGTTACAATCAAAAAGGCCTTTGTATAAACATTCAGTGACATATGCAGATGACATAGTACTAATGACAATTGATTTCCTCGCTGAAATTCCAAGGAGTAGGCAGATTAAGGCCTTGGAATCATTCAAAATAAGGGGTGGAGTAGGTGGATTTAAACCACGGAATCCGATCACTTCTTACCAATGAATCAATAACAACCCCACCCTTCTATTGTTAATGCCTCCAAAGCTGGAGCCGAAACGTCAAGAATTTTCAAAATTCCAACGTGGTCCAATCCGAGAACCTAGTTCTTTTGTTCAGAGTTTTAAAAGTGAGAATATGGCAAAATAAAAACAAACTTTTAATATATCCAGAGCTTTCGAATACTTATGTATTCATCGTCTGGAACTGAAATTATGGTCAAATACAATATAAGAAATATGTATAAATAATGAAATTCACTTGCAGCAAATTGTATAAAAACATTAAACTCATGGATTTCAAAATTCTGCTTAACTCAGAAATCGTTATTAATTTTCATTGGTGAAATTGTGAATAAAATTTTCATAGGTTAGATCAGGTTAGGTTCTTGTAGATGACATTAAATTTTTATACGTTAGGAATTTGCTTTTTCAAAATTTAAAAGATGTGCATAGATTACACTAAGGTTATTTTAATCAGTTGATAACCGTGATCCGATATATAATGTTTCTAAAAATAGATTTTTTTTGTAGTTTTTCTCAGTCAAACTCAAAATTTTGACAGATTCGTAATCCATATTTTGTCCTTCATGGTAGACATTTGTCGCTAATGAATACCTGTCAGGATATAATAAGCTATCACTGTTGTGAGAGGTAATCCGATTGGTGAGTGACCTCTTCAACTTACCGGTATAATTTTTGCCATAATTTAAGTTTAAATAAAATTTTCATAGGTTAGATCAGGTTAGGTTCTTGTAGATGACATTAAATTTTCATAGGTTAGGAATTTGCTTTTTCAAAATTTAAAAGATGTGCATAGATTACACTAAGGTTATTTTAATCAGTTGATAACCGTGATCCGATATATAATGTTTCTAAAAATAGATTTTTTTTGTAGTTTTTCTCAGTCAAACTCAAAATTTTGACAGATTCGTAATACATATTCTGTCCTTCATGATAGACATGTGTCGCTAATGAATACCTGTCAGGATATAATAAGCTATCACTGTTGTGAGAGGTAATCCGATTGGTGAGTGACCTCTTCAACTTACCGGTATAATTTTTGCCATAATTTAAGTTTAAATAAAATTTACATAGGTTAGATCAGGTTAGGTTCTTGTAGATGACATTAAATTTTCATAGGTTAGGAATTTGCTTTTTCAAAATTTAAAAGATGTGCATAGATTACACTAAGGTTATTTTAATCAGTTGATAACCGTGATCCGATATATAATGTTTCTAAAAATAGATTTTTTTTGTAGTTTTTCTCAGTCAAACTCAAAATTTTGACAGATTCGTAATCCATATTTTGTCCTTCATGGTAGACATTTGTCGCTAATGAATACCTGTCAGGATATAATAAGCTATCACTGTTGTGAGAGGTAATCCGATTGGTGAGTGACCTCTTCAACTTACCGGTATAATTTTTGCCATAATTTAAACAAGGAATTCACACACCAAGCTAGGCAATTCAATTGGTGTTCTATCATTTATTTTAGTAGAAATAGATTTAATAATGAGAGTTTTGTATTAGTCAATTTCGTATTGCTTAAACGGAATTGTCTATAAGCTACGATGGAACTTTCTTACTTTTATTATTGTTATTGTTAATAACCAGCTTTCATTTCTTTCCATCATGTGATTGCTGAAGAATAATATACAGAAGATAATTTCACATATAATTAAAGCATACTTACGTTGGGTATAACTGATAGTTATATACGAAAACTACTTAAAATAGTTTGATATTTGAATTTACAACATAAAATGGTAATCAACTTAACGTTTTTCTTCTGAAAAAAAATTTTTAAAATCGCTATTTGGTTGATGTACTCTGTTTCGTTATTTAGTATGTAGGTTATTGTTAATTATATGGAAATGAATGTAGATATGATAATAGAAAGAGCACATGAACATTCACAGCAAACTAAACATAATCGAATCCTCTTACAAATGATTTTTAACATTTTTATTCAATTCCATTTTCAATAATTTCATTTTCAACACAACAAGAATCTCCTGTTAGACAACTTTCGATAATTTGTTACTATTATTATTAAAAATGTCTTCGTTAACTGTTTCATTCCCTAATAACAAATCATCTACTAGATATACATAGAAGTATTTTTGGCCCAAGTTCTGGTGATCCTTTGATGATTTGCGTGCATCTACAGATAATCTGGTGGCTCTTTACTTGTGAGGCAAAATCCACCAATTTAATGCGTGTACAATAACAGTATACAGTAGTAACTCCCAAAATATTTCGCCTGAAAAGCAGCTAAAAAATAGGAATTGATTATAATTCTTATTTGTTTGTGAAAGCTTTTATTAACCATGATTGGAGTATTGAATCTGGAAATTTTTCAACGAAACTATGTGATTAGCGAACCATACAGAAGTTTTTTGTTCTGAAGTCATTGACAGTGTGTATGAATTGAGTGTGGAGTGCAAATTGTGTGATAAACTGAGGATGCGTATTTTGATATTGATCTTAGGTTTCGTTTGTATAGTAGAAGTTTGTTTTATTTGTGGAGAGTTTGCAAATAAGAAAGTGAAGTCTACTCATTACAATTTTAGCTTTTTGCACTTGTTTCACGATACGTATTTTTTGTATCGCAACCGTGACTCAATCATTAATCAGCTGGAATGGAGATTTAGGAAAAAAGAATGATTACAAAGACACTGATGATGAAAATGTGATTGAAATTTATGCATATTTTGTAAAATGCAAAAATACATATGAGAACAATAATTGGACGCCAGTCAAAATGATGTTCTATTTCATATAGTGTCGCAACTGTCTAAGTTTTGCCATTAACAAACGTCAACGACACTGTTTATTGACGAGTCACATTTTTGTCTATTCACTGAAGATCATCGTAAGAGAGTCATGGTGACCGAGATAAAAAGAAAAAGTACAACAATTGTCAAATTAAGAAACCAATTAATTGAAATTTCAGAAGAAGTTTTGATGGATATCGTTAAAAACTTCATTACTTTATGTTTGGTTTGGTATTTAGTTTTATATCTATATTTTCAATTTTAGTTTAACATTGATTCAATTTATCATTTAAATGTCTCAGTGAGGTAACTTAGGTGATCCTTCACTAATGTTAAATTCAACCTTAAAAAATATTTGTAAGAGGATCCAAAGAAATAGAAAAGCATGAACTTAAATGAACAACATAGATAAACAGTACATAAAATTTATGGACAAACATATGAGGATGTAAAAGTCTGGTTGTTCAAGGGACATTTCCTATAGAATTACATAAAATCATAGGATTTAACAGAAATTAAAACGTAATTCTAATAACCTTCTTAAAATTGAGATGTTCCGAACTTAGGGTCAAACTTTATTGCATGTTCAGTTTAAATGCGGAGTTTATGCTAAAAGCTAGACAACTCCAAATGCTTTTGGATCGTTTCCGTGGTCTTGTATAAGATATTTGTATAACAAATGCTAGTTAGTTCTTGAGAGGTTTTCTGTTTATGATGAAATGTGTAGAATCTTTTATGCAAAAATTATGATAGTTCAACCTTTACAATCGAAAATTTCGTTAGTTTAACTACCAACTTGACCAATATCAAGGAATTAGCACAAAATATGTTCGACGCTTCACCAGGAAATCGATTTAGTACATAACATTGCTTCAGATAATTTTTTTTAAGGTATTCTTTGTTTAACTCCATAAAATTTATGATTTATGTAGATTTTTAGATCGTTGTACATGCCAAGAAAACCGTTCGCCATAAAGAGACATTCTGAAGAAAATTATCATAAATTTTAATTATTTATTGAGAATACTTACAGAGGATATCAAAACATAACATAATATTTGTACTACATACTATCGAAGAACATATTTCTGGCATAAGGGAAAACTTGAAAGTCATTAATAATCAAAATATAAAAAATAACATTTTTCCAATAGGTTGATTGGTCGAGGAGGTCCATTTACATGGCCACCACCTGAATTTAATGGATTAACTTTTTTGGGGATATCTAGAAATCTTGGTATATGCAACACCGGTCAACATAAGGAACGAATTGATCGATAGAATGAACTTCCATTGTGAGGCTATTAGGCAGAATCTTGGAATGCTCTTCCAAGTTCAAAGAAATATCCTCTGTAGACTCCGGAATTGTGTAGAAGTGCAAGGTGCTCACTTCCAACATTTATTAGCTGTGGGCTAACTAACTGAATTTTTCTACATTTCAATTTTTCCTTAAGTAAGTGTTGTTGTTGGACAGGATGTAGTTCAATTGGAAATGTTTGATTTTGTTTTATTATTTCCTGTTAATAATCAAAATTTATGATAATTTTCTCTCTTTAATGTATGTCTCTTTATGGGAACGATTTCCTTGGCATGTACAACGATCTAAAAATCTACATATCTCCTTTTATTGAAAAATACTTCGTTTTTAAAAAATCGATTGAAAGTTTCATTTTTGCTATCTTTAGATTGTACCCTGTAGACGATTGTTAACCATTGGGCATGAACCGTCACTGGCCTTCAGATGGTAGTGTAGAATTATTCATTACGTCCAACACACTACAGGGACATACTTAAACATCAATTAAAAATTCATAATCTTCAAATGTATAATGCAGAAAATATACTTATATATAAGTTCTGTTTTCGCAACTACAAATTTTTGCATCAAATCCCTGATCACCCTGTATAGTGTTGGAACCATATAATGGGAATATATTCTATTATTGGTTATATAAAAATGTAGTCCACCCTACTTTTGATCATAAAAAATCTAAAATTCAATATTCTTGATCATTTTTGTATTTATTTCGTTTATTTTTCTAGTTTGAAAACGGAAATATCAACTCTTTTTTCAGTTAATAAAAAAATCCAAATTCCCTGATTTTCCTCAGAAAAATGTACTCAATTTTTTTCTCTCCACGAATGTCGTATTTTTTCAATAATTACAGACAAAAACGAAAAATTTGAATAAAAAACAATTGAATATCGTAATTTGAACAATTTTTACAAATTATTAA
This sequence comes from Diorhabda carinulata, assembly GCF_026250575.1. Taxonomy (NCBI): domain Eukaryota; kingdom Metazoa; phylum Arthropoda; class Insecta; order Coleoptera; family Chrysomelidae; genus Diorhabda; species Diorhabda carinulata. Next base: position 5,959,108 of record NC_079464.1, on the reverse strand, counting down.
AAGTTGTTTGGGTTAGGTTAGGATTCCCTTTCTTCATACTTCATGTTTTAATCATAATATTGCGTAAGTTTCATTTTCATTTTGAATGCTTCAAAAAAATAAATAAAAACAGAAAGAAAAACTTTATTTAAAATATCAATCAATTTTCATTACCAAAATAGGATAGACTCCACATTACTCAAAATCATTCTCAATAAAATGTTATGCATGGTTCAATATTTGATATCACATTATCAGATATTAATTTTTCAAAATAGTATACGAGGTTAGTCAAAATTTAAATTTTACTCGAAATATTTATCAAGTTATTTTGAATTTGAAATTATTTTGAAATATGCAACAATCATTTAGCAGGAAAGCTTGGGTTAACTAACAATTTAAGTTTACATTAGTGATATTTGTAATTTTTGTAGATGAATCATCTTTATTTTGAATAGTGAGAGGCTTTATGTGCTTTTGTAACTCGTTCGAATTCAGGTATTCACCATGGAAGTTGCTTATGATCTTCAAGAATATCGGTTATTGTCGTATTTTTATTTACGGCGTCTGTTATGATTGCTAAAAACGTGCTTGAAGAAGAATTTATATCATTGAGTAGTGACAGGCTTTATATGTTTTTGTAACTAGTTTGTATTGGGGTGTTCACCATAGGAATGACTTATTAACTTTGAGAATCTGTCTTTGTTTTACTTATTCATTCACGGCTTTTGTTATAATTGCTAAGAAGGTGCTTTCTGTGCAGTTGAGCTACTTATATTCAACTTTGAAGTAGCTGTTTCCACATTTGTTGTCATTTAGGTAATGGGGTGGTAGTCACTGCCATGTAAAAAAGGAAAACTCTCCCATGTGATCATAGTCATTTAGTAAAAATTGGATTAATTTTTCGTCGTATTTATTAGAATAGTTACTTTGCAATGAAAGAATCTACAATTTATTAATTAGGATTATCTTCAATGTTACATATTCATCAAGATTTATTTCTACACATATTTGATTATTTTATTAACATCGTTTTTTATATCAGTTTGAGTTATCGATGTCCGAGAAACTGGATCCAGAATATATGACACGCTGTGAAAGTAGTTTAGAAGATTACTGTTACAGAGTCTATTAATTAATGAATATTGTATTAAGATAATTATCAACTTGATAATTCTGTATAAAACTTTATGTAATTAGTAGCAAACTTTGGAGTAAAGATGTTTAATACATGTTAACTAGTGCCCAGAATTCTAAAACCCCAAACTAATTACCATTGTGGTTAAGTTAGGTAATCTATAAGTCTTAGTAACAACTAAACACTATTTAAATCAACTAAATTAATCGGGATAAACTGAAGTCTGAAGTAAAAGTGTTTCACAATGATAATGTGGAAAATAATTCGGTAAAATCAGAATTCAAATTGGTATCCAACAGGCAAATTTTCATTTTTTCAATATAAGTGGATTCTAGAAAATATGAGAATAATTTTTAGTTTAGAACTAATAAATTAAAGAATAATCGGAAACTACTTTGAAAGTGTTACTTAATACTAAATAATTATATGCAAATATGTAGGGACTGAAATTTCTTTAGAAAATTTTACGTCTTTGCAATAGAAAGCGAGATATTGACAGTACGGTTTTTTTTGACTAAATCACATGTAAAAAATCTAGCGAATAATATCAGCGATCTAGTTTTATATACACTATCTTAAGAGTTGAGTATATTTGTGATTTTTGAAAGTTTTCTTATCAAAATCAGAATTTTCCCTAATCTAGCTTTTCTTAACATTTCACAAAATTCTAGACATTTGTATTCCCATATAAGTATTCATTTAAAAGTATAGAAATTGAAAATATTTCAACTTTTATGTAATATAAGTATAATATTATGTTTTAGATACCATCTATATAATGAATTACTTTATACACATTACGACTCGCGCGGGCATTTAAGCGCAAAAATAATTTTCATCTATAAAATATCATTCAAGTTCATAAGTTATTTGTCAGTATTAAAATGAAATTATCAGAACTGGGAGGTCCTGGTGATAGCTAAATGTTCCTCAGCAAAGGAATGATTCATTCTCTGGGTCTCTAGTTTCTTTGAGAAAACGCGAAATCCAGATGATACGATCATTTTTTTGAAGGAATGCCAGAGTTGACGTTTTTTTAAGGAGCCATGGGGCCGCAGATGAATATAACCGCGTTATTACCATTGTAAATATAGACGACATGGATATTTTTGAGCTAATAAGAGGTTATATTCATCAATCATGTTTTGGTTTCTGTCACAAGGGATCAGGTGGATCCTAACGCAGAACGAGGTTTAGATCACAGTTTCCGAACGTCGCGTTGAATTATTGGTCAAAATTTCAAATTCAAAACATGATCTACAAGAACTTTTCATTTGTATTACTTCTTTTATGCTTCAATTCATCCATGATATTTATTTAGTTGTATAATGGATTTTTATAAACAGTTATTAGGTCTTAAATAATTAAAGTAATTTTTGTAGTTCTATTTATAAATTTTATAAAACCACGAATTAATTTATTGATGGGCGCATCACATTTTTAACATGCGAAAAGTAAGGAAAAATCATTTTTTCTCGTTAGAACAGAAATTATCAGGAATAAAATATAAAAAAGTTTGTCAAGGATTAACGAATTTTGCAATAAAGTTTGAGCCTAATAAGCTATTTCTTTATATATATGTTTATATATAAATAATTTTTGAAATTTCCAAAAATTAAAACAAATGAAATAACCCATAGGCTGATCGCACTTACCAACTGGTCTAACAGGTGAAAAGGATTCTATCATATGATTACATCCCGATTAACTCGATCCGTTTCCGAACAATTAATGTGATCTGGGTTAAACTGATCAAAATTTTCGATAAGTCTCACATTTACAACACAGACTGATTTTCTACCGTCTGCGTAGGTGTCTAGCCTATCTTCAAGCTCTTGTTGTAGATATCCACTGAATAACCTTAATATATAAATAAATTGACCAAAAAGTTACCGTACCGTTGATCAATACATTTTGATCATTTCATATTTCATACGAATATCTCTCACATTTTTTGTTTGGAAACTTTTTTCATACCCCTTCACGTTTTTGAGATATTTTGACAAATATCAATTTAGGGGTAATTTTAAATTATTTCCTCTCCCCAAATGAGCTTTTGTTTACCACTATACTCACAATTACACTGTTTCACAGGCGTTTTTATAATCAATTTGACGTCTTCAGAGACTGACTCAGTAATTGTGATTGATAAGGTATTATTCGTTAATAAAGTCTTGATTAAAGATATCACAAACGATTTCAAAAATTTGAACGAAGAAACTTCGTATGCTTAAATTAACTTTTATTAAAAAATGCCGGTTTGTCTTTTTGATAGCAATTTGAATCTTGATTTTCTTGTACTATAATACAAACCTCGTGTACTATTCATGCTTGAATAAAAACAGATTTTCTGAAGAAACCCCCTAATTCACAGGTAATATGAATATAAATTATTAGCTATTGAGTTTAAGCTTTTGTTATACAAATGAATTTCTTTAGTTGTTTAATATGTAATTATTTTGGATTGCGTGAAACGTCTCTTGAACAACCGAGTTTTCTACGATGAAAATGATACTTTTTATTTCAGCATGTTGCTTCAGGCTGTAAATAGTTATTGTCAAATAACAGGCAGCACACGAATTGACGAACAGACAGACAGTATACAAACAAGGGGTGATGCTGCCACTTACCGCGGTGTAAAGGAGTTCCAAAACTCGCTACATTTCGAGGTTGCAGCAGCAGCGACATAGGGAACACAGAAGACAGGACAAATTACTAATCACACTGCAATACAATGAGCAGACGCACTTTTGCTCAACAAATAACCGTTTAAAAGTTACTCTCGTATTCAATTTAATCGCAAAGTGCAACTTCTGCTCTTGTACCACTAAGCAACTCGCGTACCGCAAGAAAAAGAGTTCTTGAAAACCATTTTTGTTACTATTCAGAAATAAAAAATTATTTAATAATTGTCATTTCAATTTTATCTAGATGATATTCTGGAAATAAAACTTCGTTTATCTACATAAAAAATAATAATAGATTCACTTTAATCTGAGTAATAATGCACTTAAAAAACAGACTATATCAGGGATATAAACTGCTGGGTAGACTAACTAACTAACTAATAGATTTTCAGTTCTCATGGCCCTCAATATACACGTGTATAAATTTGAAAATCTAATAGTTCCATTAATAGTAACATCGGAAAGGTTCATAAAATAATTTTGGATAATCGTAAAATGAAATTGATTGGAGTAATTGAGAACCCAAAGATATCAAACGTACCCAAAGTTTTGGGTAAAAATAAAATATGGCTCTGTCATTTCACACTGGGATCATTCGACAGGCAGCCTCGACAGAGTGGACGGTACGTGATGAATCGGGGCAGAAGAACTGCCCCATTTGAAGAAGATGAAAGTGTAAATTCACTTGTTGGCTGTTGAGGTTGGAGGCCGATTCATAAAAACTTGAAGCTCTCTTTAAAACCTATTTTTACTCTGCAACAGCTTCTAATCCTCTACAAGACCCAGATTCGTCTTTAGAATATTGCTGCTCGCACATTTGAAGCTGGATTTCCCTAAGCATAACCTGAAGATGCTCGACTCAATACAGAAGAGAGCTATTTGATTTATAGGCGAATTAGTGTTGACCAGAAACTTGAACAGCTTAGAACATAGAAGAAAGGTCGGTGAGCTGATTTTGATTTACCGATATAACCACGACAAATGCTTTTCAGAGCTTTCTAACATAATCCGACCTAGAGCAGTTTTTGCAAGACCTACTCGACAGGCTGATGTGGATTCTCCCGAGCCAATAGAAACTACAGAAGTTTCAAGGCATCTCCAAACGCCAGGCGGAAAAATGTGATATAGGTAACTCAATAAATCATATAAAATTCAACTCAGTGCAATCTAATTACACAGGGAATTTCAATTTGACATTGGAATGATTTTATCGATAGTTTTTATGAATATTTATTCATAGGTACGTTAATTGAGATAGAATTTTCTTGAATAAGTCATTTTTGGGAACAACTACACTTCCCAGAACATTCGAAAGTTTGTGAAATAAGATTATGAGTTATCCGAAGAATGGCTCCTACCACAATTCACGAAGTATTGGAAAATATTTACAACAATTCCTATTTATTCACAAAATGAACAAGTATTTGGGCTCTAGTGACATTTTCGTGATCTCACGTTGCTAATACATCTAGTGGTAATTTCGAGGTAGTTTTTCTGGTGTTTGTCACTTGTAGTGAAAAAAATAGTGTGTTGCTACCGTACAACAACAGTTTTTTTGGATCTTCTCCTTTAAATTCAGAAAAATCTTATGTTCTTATCGAGTTTATCTATTTCTAAATATTCTGTTCTAACTTTTTGTTACCTTAAGATGAATTATGTTGGATTCTACAAAGCAAACGTATGAAACTATATACGAAAAGATAAATTAGAGCTGGAGAAAATTTGTGTATATTAGTTGTAGAAATATCAAACTTGAGAACAATTTTCAAACCCTTCGAATCAAATTCAAGAGAAACTAATTATGAACCTGATAAAAATCTATGAAAGTATTGAGGTATCAGAGCTATCGTATTCAAAGCACACAGAAATTTTTAAACCCAATCTATTGGAAAAAAACATCTTATGAGATGACGATTTAGGTTGAAAGATATAGAATTTCATTCCTTTAGTCTCATAACAAATCTTCGTGTTATATTTGATTTTGGGTTTACATGAAAACTAATAAAAATAGAGATCAGAGAAAATACCCATAAACATGAGATCAGAGATTTTCACAAGACAAAAATGAGTACAAGGTGACAATCTGGGCTCATTATAATTTAGAGATTTCGTGGATGAATTAATTAGAAACGCCGAAAAGACAATTAAACCATTTCAAATGGGATTGCGATAACGGAAAAATATTTATATATCAAACGATATAATGATTATGGCAGAAAATTAGAGGAATCCACTTCACGTGGAACAACTGGACAGACCAATATTTATAGGAAACGGAATGAAAATAAACAAGAAGAAAAAAAAAGTTATGTGATAGGAAAAATTGGAATTATAGCTGAAAAGGAACTTATATAACAAAGAACTTTGAATACTTAGAAATCATATTGTAATAAAAACAAAGATAGGATGAAGAATTGAAAAGTATAAGGAAGAAAGAAGGCGAACAAGGTTTATTACAGGTTATGTAGAGGTTTCATAAACTGAAAATGAATCTTTAAAGACAAAGAGGGACAAAAGTAAGAGCTACAGAGATGAAATACCATTAAAAGAAAGGAAGGACTACCTAGAAATGATAAACTTCAGAACTAGCGTATAAAAGAAAATTTAAAAGTTGAATTCATAAACAGGAAGCAATTTTTACGTACAAAGGATAGATAGTACAATGCCAGTTAAGAGAATTTGGCATGAAATGCCAGAAAAAAGAAAGAAAAGGAGACAACGAGTAACATGGGACACTAGGAAAGTCTTAAAAAAGAAGAGGAGGTCAATGGTCGAAGCAAAAAGTTTAACGCAAACTAGGAAACTTTTCTTGAGGGATTGGTTATATACAATTTGGAGAAAATATCATCTACTAAGTCATATTTTCAACAAACACCGCTCAAACTATTTGAAGTTGATCCGTTGGTATTGTTTTCTTTTGTTGTAGAGATATATAAATTCAATCCAGATTGTGTGATTGATTTATTTATCAATCATTTTGACAATAATTCATTATTCATCCAAATTTGAATGGATTAATAAATAATTATGTTTCAAATTAATTGTAAGTTTTAATTGACAATTTTCCGAAATGTATAGTAGAAATACATTCAAATCGTTGGAAACGATCACAATGGATAACAATTATACTGAATAATATGTATAATCTGATTATATGTTAATCTTTATGCGTTTTATCCAAGGCACCCATCATTTTTGGTATGCCATTATGACGTGAGGAAACTTTTCTAGATGTATTTTTGATATTTCGAACAATCATCTTGCTGTACAATATTTTCTATATCATTAAAACTTTTCTCTAATTTTGAAGATTCATCCGCAAAAGAATATTTTCCAATCAGCCGCATCCTATGCATTTCCCAGTTTCTTGTTAGGTTAGGTAAGGTTAGGTAAGGTTAGGTTAGGTTAGGCAAAGTTAAGTTTATCAATCCTAGCTGAAAAATATTCTTATTGTTTTCGCGAAAAATAAATGTAGAAGTGTGAGAATATATAAAAAAAGGTTCTTAATCATTTAGAGCCAGATCTTATGAAATTTGCAAGAATTCAGAAACTTCTTTGAGTAAATAGGAGTTTTAAGCCATTCGATGGGAATTGTGGACGGTTTCGCGCATTTTGTAATCCGCATATGGATGAGAACATTCTGTGAGAGGTACTCATGATGAAATGAACGTTTTAAAGGACCTAGGACACAAGGTTGTTGAAGGAAAATGAACAAAAAAGAATTTTTGGACTAGAATTAGAACCGTAGCAGAAATATTCGAATTTTCTATAGAATAAATCCCAAAATTCCAAAAAACCACATTGACACCAAAATCGACGACAAGATAATTATTATCAAGTTACTTGAAAATGTGACAGAAGCTGTTATAATGAATATTATGAAAATAGATCTCAGTCAAACTCTTCTTGTAACAAATATTTTTGAAAAACTTTCACCGCATTTTACCATTTAAACAAGACGATTTCGGATATAATTAATTGTGTAAAATCAATTCATTTCCATCCTAGGTAATAAGCAATTGGACTGTTCTCAATATTTTGGAGTATAGAGTGATTCTACAACTACAAAATGATTTATTTTCAAACTATAAGCTCCTATTTTAATATTAATAATATATAGTATTCATAATATTTCATTTGAAGGTAATCAAGAACTCTTTTTATTAAATACGCTTTGAAATTATTAAGATCGACATGTTGCTTTAATCATCCACCCAAACGTCTCATTCTTCAATCTCAATTTGTGACGAGACAAAATATGACGGACACACAACAAAAAAATTAAATAATAAACAAAACAAGTGAACAAAAAAACGTTAGCTACAGACAGTGACAGACACAAGTTAGGCAAAAAATTCTACTTGCAAACAAAATAAATAATGGAAAGATGGCTTTCTATTTTATGCAAACACAGGAATGAAAAGGTTTCGTAGGCTCAAAATTACTTTTATAACCGAGACCAAATGCAATTTTACAGGTAAATATTTGATTGTGTATTGTATATTTGATCTCACTCTTTTCTAAATCTAGTCAATTCAAACAGTTAATTGAATTTATACTTCGTGTTTCAAAATATCTTTGCCAAATAGATAGTACAGTTAAATTCTCATTTTTCATGGGACGATTATTGTATGCTTTCAATAAACATTTAATTGAACTTTAAACTTAAGCCGGATCTTACTAGAGTAAAGTCCTGCTACCTGGATACTTTGATGGTGAAGGAAACTCTATAACTCTAGAGCAGATAGGCTTACAAGAAGTGGAACCAAGAAAGAGGATTGTTAAAAGTTGCTACTGATACATGAATCAGAGTAAAACATCAAGATTTATAGTTCAATTAAATTGATTGCATCTTCTTCAAAGCGAGTGGCTAACGAAAACAACAAATAAAATTGTGTCTACTGAACATTGCACAAAACTCTAGGAACTGATAACGAATAATTCTTGCTGATAGTGTGATGAAAATAGAAGAAACGAATGGAGATCTACTCTGTTGTTGCCATGCCTTGACGGAGAATCGAGGTCAATCTCTAGGAGATGACATAATAGATTGTTTTGAAGATGTAGCAAAATTAGAAATAGAAAAAGTGAGGAAAATAATGGTTTGAAATGGTTGAGAATGAGCTAAAAAGGTAGATGGGAGGTTAACTAAGTACTTATAAAGTGAGCTTCGAAAGTCTAATTAGGTCGAGGTTACCCATACCTATCTAACCTCACTTACAGTCAACGATGAATAATTCACATTGTATTATAGTTAACAATGTGTACAAGCTTATGAACGCTAAGAAAGAACAAGATATATAATACAATAAATAAACTTTCGATTTCCAAAGAATCAGTAGATACATTTGAAAGAATAATATTTGGTAAAGAATGACATAGTTTATAGCAAAGTTATTGTTGAAATTGGAAGAAGACAAATGTTTAAAATTGGAAAGTGGATCAAGCTAAAGATTGTATATGTATTACCTATTAGACTAGTCGACATTTTTTAGTTATTTTTCAGTAATATTTGTTGGAGAATATCGACTTTATGGTTATTTTTGTAGCGGTAGTCTGGGGAAACTAGTTATTCGTTCTGAGTCGTTGGTAACTCTGGTTGTGACATTCAGTGCTGTCATCTTGTCTGACGTTAGAACATACTTCATGTGTTCTTATTCGCTGGTATTTTAAACTCAATTTCTCGAGTAATTGAAACTCTGCAAAGCCATAAATCGTATCGGTCGGAGATTTTTGGATTAGAACATGAAAATCACATCAATTATGTCATTTCTACCATTTAATTTGGAGCAGTTATAGCTCATGAGATAATCCCCTTCAGACAATTTTCTTCTTTATCATAATTTACTATTAAATATTGGAATATAGGGATTGACAATTATCTCCAAATACAAAAATTACGTTGTTTCTCAAAAACGTTTCCTGCTAATTCATCTTTAGATTTCTTCTTTGTGGCAAAAGTTTGAGATTCTTCTAATCGATTACTTCCGATAATGTTACCGTTCACCGTTATGCCACCACTACTGCTTGTTTGTTGCTATTTTCTAGCCATCAAAGCACAATTTACTGAGTAATAATTATCGGTCGACATCTCTTTTTATATACAAATTCATCTTGTTTCTACCGCAAACTGCGAAATGTAAAAGAAGATACAGTTACCTTCCACAGATGAGGTGCAGTTTCACCGAAATCAGTCATCAAGTCATAAGTTTCTCCTTAGGAACGCAAGTTTTTCAGGGAAAATTATGATGTGATTGTTTCAATAAGGTACATTCCAAAAAAAATAGCGATTACAGGAAGTAAGATACACTTTTTCAAGATATCTCTAATATATTCTAATATATAATTATCTCATATTTAGAACAATATATATTTGTCTTCAAATATACGTTACATTTGATTTTATGTACCAAATGAGAGCAATACTACCAATATAACTATAATGAGAGAACTTTCCAAATTAATGGAAACATTTCAGGAAGTTGAATGCTATAATTCCAAATATGGCAATTATGAGATAAAGTGTAACCTGATACAAATCAGTGAATATTCTAATTGTATCGTTTTTGAGCAGTTCTTGTTAGGGAACGAAACTATTTAATAATTACTGTTATCCAGATAACTTCCAGGTTTTAGTTTCTATCTCGAAGGTTTATTTCAATGCAATTTCTCACTGATATCGATTATACCGAATGTGGAGGTGGTAATTATACGTATCGTATATAGGACATTCGAGAATTTAGAGCTACCACTAACTATTTATTTTAGAAAAATTCCAAGATCGAAGCCAAATCGTCTTGTACAGAAAACGAGGAACTAAATAAATGAAACACCAAGAATAGAAATGGAACAAAGTCTAATATCCACCATAAACGAAGAAAAGCACCGTAGAATAGTACCACAAACACGAAATTAAGATCTATGTGTATGATATCAAAAAACGTGACTAGTACTCCGGAAAAGAAGTCTTATGCAAAGAGCTAGGAATGGAGAAAGTGCTAGAAATAACGGGAGCAAGAATAAGGGTCCTGCGAACAATAACAGATACGGAATTAAAGCAAATACAACAAAAAAATGAGAAAAATCTAGAAGCTAAAGGACACATTAATAAGCCAGCGCTGAGGACGATGTACAGCTTAGATCTTTCTGAGACAGTAAACACACAGCGCTACTCCTTAGAATAAATAAGACATCCCAGAGCTATAAAGAGAAAAGCGAAACGCTAATTACTATAATGTCCTATCAGAATGAAATGGGGTGGAATGTTTTATTTCGCATCGTGGACATTGTCCAGGGGTGGATGTTTAATAGTATGGGTTCTCTCACGTGTCCGCTTGTATATATTTAATCTTATATTCATCATAAACTGACACTATGTTAACGTATTCGTCTGAATGTAAATGACATTGTTATGTACTTGTAACGAGATTAATGGTTTTAATTTGATTTTGTGAATAGTGGATACTACAAAGTATAATTTGATTAATTACATCCGGTACTGTTTGTAGAATAAATGATTGATATTATACAATGTCATCCGTTTTTTAATCATACAAGCAGGTTATTTTATTATAAAACACGAGTATAAGCGATCTTCTATAGCAATATTCGAAGATGATATTTGTAAATAAACAATATAAGAAGTTGGTAGCAATCTATTCGAACTATTTAAACGGGGAGGTTGAGAAACGATTAATTTGGAGACAGCTCAAATATACGAAACCTAATCAGAAGATTCTGTAAAAATTGTTAGATGGGAAGATTTGGATTACCACAACAAGAATGTAGAAAGATATTATGAAATAAAATTTAGAAGAATGTTTAATATTCAAATGTATGCAAGTCGAATACACTAAGTTCATTTTTATAATAAAAAAGTTATCTACAATTGAAGTTAATCTGTTTGACAAAGAATTGTTTTGTTTTATAATATAAAAAATTACATATTACATATGATTATCAATATTTCTGAGCCTTGCTAATCAATTGATCTCGGTTAAAGCATTATATAGGGTATTGCGAAATAAATACTAAGGAACAGTGTCGAACGTTTGTGAAACATCATGTAGGTAGCATGCTCAACTTGTGTCCACCATGTCTTGTTAATACATACCTAGAAATAAGTTTTTAACTATCTATAACTAAATATGTCATTTCTATCATATTAGAAATGATTTTCATTATAAATATTCGGGCCTTTCGATATGTTTTATGTGATTTCAACTAGATACTTGATTTTTGAAATGTGATAATTGAGTTTTATCACATTTGATATATCACATTTTAATAAGTTTGTTTATTCAATCATATATTTAAGAGTTCACTCTTCATGAAATTTCGAAAATTGGAAAATTTGAAATCACTATATTGGGTAAACGAGAAACAGTTGAAGCACACATTTTCCATGATTTAGAAAAATACCACAATACATTTACACAACAGATAATTTTGTTATTTATTCTAGCTTTCTGAAAAATGTCTGTATAATATTCGAATTCGGTTTGCTTAGCTTTTTCGAAGCTTTTGATACGAAGTTGTGCCACGTTATCCAGAGTCATTTAAGAGATAGTAAATGTTTATATGAGGTAAAAAAACTCGTGGTTTCGTCCTGTATGGGAAAGAAACAAAATTCACTCAACCCAACAGATTTTTGAAGTATTACGCAATATCTTCGTATTCGATATTAGATACTAATTCACTGGGTAGATAGAAATTCAAATCTTCCGTTTCCTTACTACTATCAAATGAAGCACCTTGTATTTTGAATGACAAAAAGTTTATGTAATTCCAATTTTTGCTGAGCTATTTCTGCAATCGAAGCTAATTTTGTAATATTAATTGTAAGACATGATAAATATCAATATACAGGATAGTGGATCTCAAAATATTAAGATAGGGGGCAATTTACTTCTTTAACAAGTTATGGGGTCGCAAATTTCTAATTTGTTTATAACCTCTGAAATATCAAATCGATTAAATCTGAGAAATTAATTAGGAGTGGCCTAACTCTAAAACTTCACAGACTGATAGAGTTTTCCATCCATCTTCGTATATCCTAATTTATGATTTTCCTGGAAACACTGTGTATTATTTCTATGAATCTCTTGGGGAAATTACGGTATTGGAGGAAATATAGAAACTAGAAAGAACGAAAGGAAAAATCAATGTTAGAATCAGCGGTACAGATCGTAGTTTCGCTAAAACAACATGGTTTGAAGGGTCATCGTTCTCCACGTCTGAAGTATAGGTAGATACAATGAAGAAAAATTGGATAGACTAGCAGAAAAATCGAGAAAATATATCTGACGGATTGATATCACTAGCTACCATCATATTTTATTTGTCTGGAAGCTGAGCATAATATTTCTGATAGTAAGACATCATAATTGAAATGAAGGGTAATCTATTTTACATGTAGAATATCTGATGAATCGAACATGACATCTGAATATTTATATTAATGCTTTAGAACCTTTTCCAGATATTCTTCCGACATAATAATCAATTATTCTTTGAAAAAAATGTGCAGTATCTACTAGGATTGTTATTTAAGTTTTGATATATATATGAATATTTATAATTGAATATCGCTTTATTGTTTTTCAAAATACATATACTCAATTGAGATCAAAACGTATGTAACATGACGATATTGCAATGTCAGTTTATGTACAGCATCGGGGTTTCAAGTATAAAAACGATAATATAATGATAAATAGAGAAGAAAATGTTGTTACTCTTTTTCTTTCAATTTCGAGGTTATGTTTTTGAAAACTTGGAAACATTTTTACTTTACAAGCTACAAGCAAAAAACTAAAAGCTTTTTAATCTTCTATAATTCCTTATGCCTAAACGAATCCAAATAATTTTTATAATATTACATTGATTCAACATCTATTTGAACTTATACACTAAATTACTAGTTTTTTCAAGGAAATTGAAAATGTTGCGCTCCAATTCCTAATGGACATGTTTGTTTTCTGTATATGTTCAGATAAAGAAACCTCGATGAACCTACTTCTAACTTTGAAAAACGAACTAATGTTGTAATCAACTTAGAAAAAATGAATCATTTCATGATAGATGATTCAATATATGCAGCTTCAATGTAAAAGAATTGAGATGAGATTTAATTACCTTCAAATATATGAATCAAGAAGAATGTGTTTCAGATGATCTTGGAGAATGACTCTCCACAGTACGATAAATAAATGTATTTTTTATGGCCTCGATATAAGATTTCTTATTTCTGCAGGACTTTGCACACGTGTTTGTGTGCAATCCTGCAAATACAATATTGTACAGTTGTTATTATTGCTGAAGTGAGAATAGTTTGTTTTGGCGTTGAGTTTTACCGTCGTTTCAGAGCAAGAAAAGAAACAGATTATGTACTAAGTTATAGGAAAACACCGATAGTTGTTTGTATTATGAAATGTTGAGGATCATAAGCCACATACATGCCATTTGTAATCACTGTACTGATTTAAATGTTCAACGAAACTGTTAAAATCGTTAAAAAACAAATTTCTTTGCTGCACTCATTTCTGGAAAGTTGTCAACAATTTCGAGGATTGAGTCTAATTATAACCATAATTTGATGATTGTTACCGTCAGATTAAAATGTTTTTCAATGTTTTGTTTTTCATTCTAAGATAGATCTGATTATCATGACTTTTTAAAAATCTCACAAAGTCGGCTTGTTCTTTTTGTTTATTCTAATTCACAATAGAAACATGACTCAGAATTTGAGTTCTTAAGTGAGTGAATTATTTTTAAAATGTTAGTTTTTCTTTCTTATACATAACAAGTTTTCAAGACCTAAAAAATAAATAACACAGCTTATATCAGCGCCCCTCATTGTTTTTGTAAACTTATTGTCATTGAATATACCGTATATTTCATTCATTCTACGATCATTTCATTTTATGGTACTTACTTCGTCACTTATGATCCGGTTTTTACATATACTGGTTTTCAGTTCAACGCTAAACTTTCATGAGATCTAATTATAGTTCAAGATAAAAGTATGAAAGGAAACATAAGGGAAGTGTATTTCTGATGTTTTGAATCAAAACTGTGGATAAATATGTGACTGATAAATTTATTAAAAAATTTCTCGTTTACCCATTTAGTTAGTAAATTCTGATATTAGTTATTAGCAAAGTTTAGTGCAATATTATCACCAAATAAATAATCGGATCACTTTTGTTACCAAAACAAAATCAAATGTTTGTAGTATTACCTAAAATACGACGTCTATCATTCAATGTAATTTTGATTATCTGAGTCTATAGTTGATTATAATAAAATACCATATCTACTTTGAAAACAACTGGAATTTCGTAATGTTTCGAAAACGTCTCACCACAAAAATGTTAGTATTCACCAAAAGCTTTGAGAACAAAAAACTTTTCGTATCCATCCAGTTTTTACATCAATGTGCTCGTAAAGAATTTTTTTGAATTTTTATCGTTTCTTTAACTATAATTCTCAACATACATACTCATTATCCAACGAGGACAATGCACAGAATTATACAGGAAGATTCATTAATAACTGTAAATATTTTATGCAGTAAATTTTGAACTTAATAATCTGATCCGAAATACAGATTATTTTGAGTCAAAGTATAAATTCGGCTTCATTATTATGGGATATCTTTTCATAAATTTTCGTAATTTATTATACCTACCAAAGAAGTATAAAAAGAGAAATTTATTATCCCAGAATTTTACGTCACGTAAATTTTCTTCAGGTTAAAGAATAACCACAAATTACACATATCCAAATCGAGCGGATATTGTAGATGTTAACGTGAAAATATAAACCTGTGAGCTCAACTGCTATCCTCTAATCTTGTACCATGTACGTACATGATTTTCTTGACTTTAGTTTCTCGCCATTTTTTGTATTGCTTGATCTTCACTAATCTAAGCTGTACCAGCGCAACTAGCAACTCTAGTGGAAGCTGGCGGATGCCTTCAATCAAACAATATTTTGTTGTTGACATTAAACAATCTTAAAATCATTTAGATTATATGTTCTCTTGACTCAACTGCTGTCAATTTAAGGTTGATGTCATGTGAAGCTGAAATGCTTCTCTAGTTTCGTGGCATCTTCGATACCGAGTGGCCTTCGTACTGTCACTTTATATTGAGTTTATTGTTCTACACAATAAATGATAATGTTTTATTTGTAAATTATATGCAATATCATCGAACAATTATCAAAGAATTTACAAAGAACTGTAAATATCCCGTAAAATCTTGATGAAATCGATAAGAAGGGTATTATTTATATGAAAGATATTTCAGGATCGAAAAAATGTTACTAAAAAGCAAATAGCATATAGTATAAGAAGGAAAAAAACCATAATTGCCCTTTGTACACCTTTGGTGATACTACATTTTATCAAAATTCGATATTTTATCTATTCAAGTTTAGAGAGAACCAAATTCTATATATTCACTTGAAACTATATCTCAGATTTTGAGTGAGGAGGCTCAGGAAAGTGAAATAATTATAATTAAAATTAGATAAGTTTATTATTATTATATATTATTTAGGATTGTTTATTAAATTATTGTCACAGAATTCCTAACTTTTCTTCTATAAAATTCAATCAATAAAATGTTTTTAGATCAACATCAAACTCAGTTCTTATGGTAACAGAGATAATACTATGGGTTATGGAGCAATTCATAGGAATTTGTTCAATTTTCAACAGTTACTAAAGTTATTCTCAAATTGTATCATAAACATTTCAATTATTGTATCAATAATCGACCATTGAAAGAAATTGGACAAGCTTTTTCTGAAAAATATGCATTCTTAAAATTTGGAGCTTGAATAAATTGCATTTTTCAATAAAATCTTTGAATGAATGTTGTCTCAAAAACAAAAACTAGTTATATTAACAAAAAATTAATGACAAATGTTTTGCACATTTTACCGTGTAATTAGTTTTACCATTGTATTACTAATAGTCGTTCCCAAGTTAAAGCTTCTCACCACTCTTAGGGCCAGTTTAAACCAGGTAAAGGGATTATACCAAAATTAAGGATCTTTATCATCAGTATAATCCGAATAAGGATCGAAAATCCTATTCCTTACTATAATCTATAGCTGATTTATTCACGCAGTTGTTTGTTTTTCGTTTTACAAATATTTAAAAATGATTTCTTTGATATTTAGAATGTAAATAATGAACTTTATGTATATATACAGAATGTGCCAAAAAGTTGTCACAAAATCTTATAAGGAAATCAAATTATTTAATTGTGAATTGTAGGAAATTTTGTTCATATTTAATATAAAAAATTCCATCTGTACTTTCAAATTATATGTAAGGAGAGTGGAAACCTAAGTAACTACAGAGCGATATATAAACAACTATAACTTTATAATATAACTTTAGATTGATTTAGAAATTTTGAAGGCTCATTTTATCTTAATGTTTCCTATTGCTACTATAATTGATTATTTTATTAACTAGCTGTTGCACGTGACTTTACTCACCCAGTTTTGTATAATTCTTACAGACAGTAATGAAAAAATTTATGAAAGTTTATGAAAAAGTAGCTTTCTATTACACGTCTTTTGGAGAGTACTTTTGAAAAGTTGTTATTATAAATTATGAGGATTATCAAATGTGACTTTGAAATTAACAAAATTTGTACAAAATTCATGCTTCTATTTAAAGATTTTACCGCAAAGCTTCTGAATATATTGAGCTGAGAAATACCTTAAAATGGAAAAAACGGTTTAAAGTAAGCCGATGAAGCTTTCTGATGGTAGACTTCTAAAACATTTTGATCTCTTTATTTATTATTTAATCTCAAAATGAGATCTGTAGTTTCCAGGATAATGCTTTTCACTCGGAAAATGCTATAAAATTCGAAAAACAACGTTTTTTTAGTTTATAATAAAATTTGAGAAGTGATTCTGACGAAGTCCAGTTATATTTTCAGAAAGCAGATTTTTTAGATAAGAATTTAGAGTGTTCAAATCAGAATTTTCAAATTTGTATTAAAATATGAAATAATTATAAGAATTTCAATAATTCTCATCAAAATTAATTTAAGTAAATAATGTTCATTTACACATTTTATAGACCTCGAGACAACCAAATTGTTCAATTTTTTTTATTTGTACACGAAGAAAAATTTCCCAAAATCTATACCATAATAAACAAACATAATTTTGAATTGAGTAAATATAAAATAAATCCTGATTTTAATTTGGTTTTTTATCACTATTCGGACAATCTTCATCTTATTTTCAATTTAATATAAAACTGGGATGATCAATTCCAGTATCCAGTATCAGTTCATAGGTACGATAAAAATTAATGTAAAAAACAGAATAGATAAATGAATAAATGAATCTAAACAGAAAAATTCATTTTCGAAGAGAACCAAGCTCTGTATCACAATAATATATTTTGAACCGAACAATGTTAGAAGCTGATCAAGCTCTCAGTTCTTTTTCTTGAATTAATGGATTTAATCGTTATAGTAGAATAGATAGATATTGAGATGTTATATACACTGTGACTTAAAGAATCTTTGTCGTTGCGATACAGTCCTTTTAGAAAATCTATAATGTGGGATGACTGCAGCTGTCAGAGAGAATGTGGATAGAGGTTTCATCCATAAAATCTGCCGCATTATCTGCTGAGTCTATCGTCTTCAGGTGTCCCTTGAGGCGACACTGCCACAATAGGACGCAGCAGATCTTTTTTGGTTATAGTTTCCCAGGTCTTCGCCTGTCTCAGCCTACGTGGATTGTCCTAATAAATTGTTCTACGTCCGTTTCCAATGCTTTTTCTAACCACAGAAGGGTTCAGGTCCCATGAATGGCTTTTCTTCATCTCCCCACACATAGGTGTACCCATTCTTGGATAACTTCATTTTTATTGCCTAGCTCCTTTAATTCCCAAACGAGTTTGGATTTTATGGTATTGGAGTTCAAAGCTCTAATAGCTGCTTGACTATCAGACGATAGTTTCTCTCTACTTGACACATTTTTCATTTACGTAAAATTTTGCTTGAGAAATGCTTGGTGTGTTGCCCAGACTTCCAAAGTGATGTTTCTGGCACCCCCACATTCACATTTCAGTTCTGTCTGCTCCGTCCGTATATCATTCAATTGTATTTCTGCTCAATTTCGTTATTACTTCGACAATTTTACTTTCGATAAGATCAAATAAAAGACTACATGTGTTATGAGACAATATTATCAACAGCTCAGAAATTTTCAGTTGAAATTATTGAATAAACTAAATTTGTATAAAAAGGTGTCCACACTCTCTCACTGCTAATTATAATAGACAAAATTAATTTTATGTAAAAATTACAACAAGAATTTGTTGTAGAACATAATAAACTTTTAATGGATAAATTTGTTAGAATTTTATCACTCAAGCCAGCCTAATCTGAAGTTTGGAATTAATAATTCACAGAGAGTTATAAAACTTTTTTCAATGTTATTTGGCTACCGCTCTTCAAGCAATCCTTAATGGTTTATTCAAGCCTAAAAATAAGATTAAAAAGCAGTAATTATAAGCCCTAAGTAAATATTCACATTATTTTTAAATCCATCTTTTTCCATTAATCTGATTTAAAATGTAATTTTACTAAATGTTTCCTCACTGGTATGGATACGTCAATTTTTGGCTAAAAAATATCTCTTAACCAAATTGTTTACGAAATTCCAGTTGTTCAATCAAATCTAAACTACTGATTTAGTTAGTTATAAGTAAGGAAATCACATAAAATTAATAACAGCGGGATATTTGAAGGCCATTATTTTTATAGGGATGAATCCGCATTTCTGAGCGACAGCTCGGGCTAAGGATAAGGTTTAGACGAACACAGGGATATTGTAAACGAGACACAATGATATCCCAAACCACCAAATCTAAATTAATTCATACTTTCCATATTTATAAATAATTGTACGAATAAAATTAGATAAGGTGATAGGAGGGTGGGAAGGTAGGGCGTAAAGGTAAAAAAAAGGATAGAGCTCCGCTAAAGGAGTGCTATGCCCGAGCAAAAAATTAGGGAGAATAATAACTCCCCAACCTCCACTCAAACGTGCAGAGCTGAAATCCTGTGTATAGCGCGAAAGTAGATCGACAGCGTGGCTATTTTAGCCCATTTTGTATAAATCAAAATAAGAAATATATCATATCCTCACTATTTTTTAAATCCCATATTCATATCTTATATCTTTTGATTTTAAGTCTATACAGAACCCTAATGAAATTCCAACAATATCTAAATCTTTATGTAGCAGCTTTTCTACAGGATGTCTCGAGATGGAAATGGTAAGAGATATCTAATCTAATTCTAATCAAATTTGAGACTGTATCTAAATAAATTTCATGATTAAATGATAATAATGATTTAAACTATTATAACGAAAGTATGAGTGATATATTTCTTAAATTGAAATACCAGTACTAAGCCCTGTATTGAAAGCACTAATATACCATTGAACTTTAAATGAATTCTTACCTTTCTGTGTACTCATCCATATGTGCATAAGATTGGACCGAATTCTCTTCAATCAAAAACTTGACGCGTTGATAGAATGATGCCGTCACGGAAGGGGGTTGTTTGCGAAGTAATACCTCGACGGGATCGTTGCTTGATATGCACATTATATGATCTGAGCAACTTGGATGCGAACAACATTCACTATCCGAACAGTCGGTCATACCATCTGAAGAAAAAAATCAAAACATTGGAACATGATTTCAAAACGATTATCTTAAATTCGAAGAAATAGATTAACTGATTATTTATAGTAAAAAAGTTTCTAGGAATAAAACTAAACCAGGTGATTTTCCAAAGCTTTGCTCCATCAAGACCAAGCTAGGTCAATGCTCCACAGTAAATGCATCAAAGCTTTCAAACAAGAAATTATCAATATTGAGTCTTTTTCTGTTGATCAAATCAATTGTTTCTCATTCCCTGCATCTATTGTTTATATTAAACAGTAAGCATCGGCCCCATTACAGTCTCCGCGACTCTTGTGAAGTTTCAATTGGTTCTATTCCATCATTAAATTTTTTTAACCCCAATTCGTTTAGAAGCTTATTTTAGAATTTAGTCTCACGTATATTTTATGGTTAACATTTAGCTTTGTGGCTGTGAAATGTGTTCATCTACAATCACCAATGTTTTGAAAAGTTTTCCTATAAGGTTCAATTCTAAGATTAAATTTTCTGGAGTCCAAATTTCCTTATCCAATTAACAAACCATAAAATCAGACGTTCCTCAAGTATACTGCTGATATTCCAACTACCAAGGATACTCTAATCGCTATTTTACGAAAATCAACATTGATAAATCCAAACAACTCACGTTCACCACAAAACGAGGTGTCTGTCCACATGTGACCTAAAGTTTACTTGGAAGAAACACATAAAAACAAAATAAGATACTTATATACAAAATCCTTCTAAAACCATGGATGGACATATGACATAGATCTATGGGGCTGCAGTAAACCATCGAACACCAAGATACTGCAATATAAAATACTTCGCATTATAGCTAATGCTCCAAGGCTTAAAAGCAACCACACATTACACACAGATTTCGGTATTCCAACCATTATTCAGAAATCAGCGATGAGAAACAAAAATCGCAACGAAAGCCATCAAAATATCCAAGCTGATCCAATGGAACAGAGAAAATTGAAAAGACGCTGGCCAGAAGACCTCATCTACGGAAACCCATCAGTGGATGGTGCCCGCCTCAAGTAATTTAGCAAGAAACCATCATTTACTTATTACTCCGTATTTTTTTGTGTAGATATTAAATTTGCAATTAAATAAAAAAAAATCCGGAACTAAACCGATCAAACCAATTCTGATACTGTCGTTCATTTCATACGTCCCCATAAATGATACAGAATTTTCTGCGCTGCAGTTTCATCTGTTTGGAAGCAAAATAAGTGAATGATAACTCTACCGAGGTCTACCGAGTATGTTCAGAAGACTTGACATAACCTAGAATTTCTAAAATTCTTCAATTCCTTATTTATTAGAACTTTTGATATACTAATGCTTCTAAATGTTTATCAAAATTTTGATAAATACTGAAGTTGAGTCGAATCGTCAATTGTTTTATCAATCTTTCAAAAATTATTGGAAAAAAACTAGTTTTAAAACAGAAGAGACGTAATATCAAGAGCATTTGAAATCATTAAGAATTTCTATATATACAAATACAACTTTAACCCTTAACCACAGTCAGGAGTCAAATTGACTCCATGTGCAATTTATAATCAAAATATTTTTTGTTTGCGCGCGCATCAGCGCTCAAGCTTCCTCAAGGTACCCTCGAATCTAATATTCTTCAGTACGCTTGAGAGCTTGAAGTGATCAACAACATTGTTTTGTTTACGTTATTTGGTTTTAAAGTTTTGCGCGCATCTTTGGAGTCTAATTGACTCCCGTCTGTTGTTACGTGATAAATATTTAATATATAACCCGGTGAGTTTACAAGGTAAATAATAAAATATTTTCGATAATTTTAAAGAATTTATTGTATAGGGATTCTATATTCTATCATTTTTTATAGAAATATGGATTCTTGTTCGGGACCACCCAGAAAAAGGGTTCGAGTAACTGACAGAGATTTTGAGAAAACCCTAACAAGGTGGTGTGATGAAGTTGAGACGGATCACAACAATGATAATGATGTCAGTGATTCTGAATACATTCTTAGTAATCATAACAGTGATACTGATCAAGAAGAAAGTGAATATTTGGAGGAAGATGAACAATGTGATGAAAATTTGGAAACGGAAGACAAAAATAAATATTTTTATGGTAAAGGAAAAAAAGGAGAATCTAAATTTCGTTGGTCTAAGACGCCATTAGTAAGTTCATATGTGAGAACACCAAAACATAATATAATAAGGCAACTTCCTGGATTGCGCCATCCTCTGCGCCAGCGAGACAAAATATCCGAAAAAGAATCGTGGACGTGCCTTCTAGACGTAAATATGTTAGAAGAAATTGTGTTATGAACAGAAATCGATTTGCTATTTTATTACAATGCCTTAGATTTGATGATTCAGAAACCAGACAACAACGAAAGGAGAATGATCCGCTAGCACCTATTTCTGCAATATTTGAGAAATTTGTTGCAAATTGTCAAGCTGCTTACACTATAGGACATTTGGCTTGTGTGGATGAAATGCTTATAAGTTTTAGAGGAAGATCCAAATTTAAAATGTATATACCTCAGAAACCATGCAAATATGGCCTGAAACTAATGGCACTAACTGATTCAAGAAATAATTATTTTTATAACGGATATCTGTATTGTGGGAAAAAAACTGATGGGAATACGCTTACTGAAACTGAAAAAAAATTGTTGATTCCAACACAAGCAGTACTACGTTTATCAATACCTATTCAAGGAAGTAATAGAAACATAACGGCTGATAACTGGTTTTCATCCATCGAATTGGTTAATGTTTTGAAGACCAAAAACTTGATATAAGTCGGTACTTTGGAAAAAAAATAAATCGGAAATACCTCCCGAGTTTCAGCCTAATAGGACGAGACAAATTGGAAGTTCCCTTTATGGTTTTTCGGAAAATGTCACTTTGTTATCACATGTACCAAAAAAACAGAAGGCTGTATTACTCGTGTCATCAATGCATTCCTCCGCAGCTCAAGATCCTGATGTTGACAAACCAGAAATGATTCACTTCTATAATACTACGAAGTCTGGTCGTTGACAGTCTAGATCAAAAATGTGCTTTATATTCTACTAGCCGTAGAACGCAAAGATGGCCTATGGCAATTTTCTTTAGAATATTAAATATATGTGCAGCAAATGCATATATTCTTTTTAAAAGTACCAAAATTGAAAGAAAAGATACAAGACTGGAGTTTATGAAAAATCTTGGAAAGCAGCTTATCACTGAAGAATTAGAGAGAAGACAGAGTAATTCACGTGTAAGACAGGAAATAAAAGTAGCTATTAGAAACATTTTGGGAAGAAAAGAAGAGCAGAAGACCAATGGAACCAGTAGGTAAACTCGCCATTAGAAAATACTGTTCAATTTGCCCCAAGAAACTAAAAAGGAAAACTTCTACATTATGCTCTAGATGCAGGCGTCCAGTATGCCTACAATGTTCATCTCCTATATGTTCAACATGCATTTAAATATATTTTTTTAATCTTTTTTTAGAATCAATTTGTTTTGTTTTAAACGTTTTTAAATTTTAAAATAATTATTCACTCATTTTCTTAGAATGTGTTTTTTATTTGTTTTTTATAATTATGATTTTTATAATAAACGGTTTTAAACTTGAAAATAATTTTTAATTAGATAAATCTTCAAGTGTTTCATATTAATTCTAAAAAAAAACCCATTAAAAATACGAAGAGTCAATTTGACTCCTGTCTGTTGTAATGTCAATCAAATTCATGTCTGTGGTTAAGGGTTAATGTCATTGGTTATAGAGAGTTGGAATTATTCCTTCCTAATCTATTACTAATAATTTTTGCTATGGACTTATTTACTAATTATTACCTATAATTTAGTTACTTATTATGGTTGTCTTCTGTAAATTGAAATTTTCTTGTATTTGTATATTGATTCAGTTTTTATGTTTGTTTCTCAGTTTTTACAAACTTTTGCCTACAAATTGTAACAATTTTTTGAGAATAAAGCGTTTCTTTCTCTCCTCAATTGTAAAGGATTTCAATTATCTTTTGAAGGTACTTACCATGATCGTTGTCTAAATCGTCATGGCAATCCTGTTCTAGTGGTATACTACAGTCAGAACCTGCCCAACCAGGTATACAAACGCATTTGTATAAACCTTCTTCGAGGGTACATTGTCCATGTCCAGAGCAGCCGTTTTCGCAACCAGCTGTAAATAAAATAATTGAATCAGTATCACACACAAAAGCAGTTGATATTAAGACATAATGTCAATGAATTACAGTGATTTAAAATGAGTAATAACGTATACGAGGGTTGTTCCTTAAGTTTTGTGATAAGACAACATTGATATGAATATGTCAAACCAACATTTTTGATACTGATCGTACTTAGAACGAGATGTCATACGAGTGCTATTTGAGTTATTTACAGTTACTTGAAACATTCATCTTGGTGAAAACATTTTCATGCGACGATTTGATATAACATTCGACGTGATTAAACCAACAACATTGTGCCGATCAAATCGTTTCGACTTTTGGTGATAAAGCATCTCTAGCTACCGTGTTTCGCTGGTTTTCTGAATTCAATCGTGGTCTTCAAGATGAATTTCTTGAAGATCGTCCAAAATCCGCTGTTGTGTCAGAAAAGACTGATGCTGTACGTAAACTGTTATTGCAAGATCATAATTGAGCATTAGTTCCAATCGCATATATTGAATTTTTCATGAACATTTGGCTGTCAAAAATACTGGGTCATTTTCCTTCCTTATTTGGCATCTAATGATTCCCTTTTATGCCCGAAAATTGAAAAAAAAAATCGACATTAACTTTTGATGCGTTCAAATCACATATTTAGTACCTCCATCGGAATTGATGTATATGAAATTTTATTATATTTGTATCTTTATTTAGTTATTTTTATTTGTTTTTTAGTTTAAACAAGCTTTTGTCCATAAATTGTAACAATTTTTTCACAATTTCTCATTTCTCTCTATATATTATATCGAATTCAAAAATTTGCAGCAACGTCGACATATACATTTTTAGATTTAAAAACCCGTTGAATAATTTCTTCGATAACTTTCAATGTATTGTGCTCTCAAGACTTTGTTTTTCTGTTTTATATCCATGCTTCGAGATTAAATTAGTATCAACTCAGTCATGAATTGTAATTTAATAATTACGCCAATATTTATCTTCAAAAATTAGCTTATGTTTGAAGACAAGCCTACCTGGAATTATAATAGGAAATGTTCTAACTGCTCCAATCAAAGGGTTTTGGAAACCCCTTTCAAATATATCGAAAATATTGACATATATTTTATAAAATATGCCCTGCTCTAAATTCACTCATATCCTCCACTTTATATAGAATCTAAGATCAAAATTTCCGATAAAATACCATAAAAAATTACAGAATGGCTGTATTGCGTCGAAAAGCGATATACCTCAACGAATTTTAAATAAAATCGATCGCTAAATATTTATGCAACGGAAAAATCTGTAGAGAGTTTACGGAGAGAGCTCGCTTCGCTAATAGAATATTAATTATAACAAACTACCGGGGGTAAAATTTGACGTGGCTTTCAGAGAAATCGAGTTTTGTAAGTTTTGGTGAAAACTTTCACATCCGTCGAGCTAAAAACATTTCGGGGCAAAGGAATAAAATTAAGTTTTACTAGGTTCGGCAAATGTTGAAGTTTTCTACTTTGGCGTCAAGAATTTGGTATTTAATAAAAGCGAAGAAGAAAATAGAAAATGTGATTAAATGATTTAATACTTTTCAAAATTAAATCGTAAACGAAATTTCTTCGTATTTAAACATCATAGTCATTTTTAATCGATGCCTACGCCGAAGCCTAGACCCAAAAGTGATTGTACTATAATTATACTTGAACTATTATTTTTTTAGTTCTGGCCCACATAAACAACATGTCGTCTTCAAACTTGAAACATATGTTGTATAGATTGTGTACTTTCTAATGCAAAGGTATTTTTCAAATAACTACCGCCATCTCTAGATCAAGTCAGGTACTTCTGGAACCATCGTACACTTTGTTCACGCAATCAATATTGTGTGAAATTTCATTATGTACAAATTTCGACAATCGATATGAGATTTGCTTTGGGGTAGTCAGGAATCATCCAGAATGATCAATGTTTCAAAATAAATAAATAGTACGACAATGTGAAGATAAACATTCTTAAAATAAATAAATTCATAAGTGGATTTTACATAAATAGTTTTGTATGTGAATAAACGTTACTATCTACTATAATTAATGTCTACACTAAATAAATATAAATGTATCTTTTTTTTTTGTTTCCAAGGAAATAAAACATCGCATAGGGTTTTTCTATGTCCTCGGAATAGCCGTTAAAGAGATAAATGCGAAAAACTATTAGTGAGTCATCTCGGTGGTTTTGTTCATAAAAAGAAGTTGCTGACGGTGAGATGAAAACATTTTTTTTTCTTTCCGTGGTTATTTGTACTGTTTCATTCCGCACAGAACACAAAAAAATGTAATTAGAATTTGGTTTGGTGTGTTTCTGCTTACGCCCAGAGCAATCCAAACAAACTATTTAATCTGGGGGAAGTCGGATTGATAAAAAATGTCGCTATTTGGAGACAGCTTGAAGGGATGTGAAACTATGTTTTATATGACGCCCTTTTGTACATAATATCAGAATAAATTGACCAAATTTTTTATTTAACAAAACAAATAGGTACTTGGAACCTCAAGAGTAAGTTGAGGCATGAATAAATTATTAAAAAGAAGACTGCTTCATTAAGGTACCCATCACCATCTTAAATAAGTATATTTTTTCACGTTATTATATGTTTTTCTTCTCTTCCATGCTGTTTAATTGAATATTGTAGGTTTTTACAAATCGCATATATTGCTTTTAATAGACCTCAAACATCTTTAGGATCCATCTCGAAATCAAATAATCAACTTACAAAAATATAAGAAAAAACGAAGTAAGAAAAATACCGATGAGTTCAATTTTTATTTATAATCTCTCTAGGCTTGAATTATTTCCGAAAATGTTTTCGAGCTGCGAATTTTTTGGAAATTTTCGTGAAAAATTCGTTACTAGGAGATAATTTACTCGTGGGAGATTTGGCACGAAAATTCTATACTGTAAATAATAACTAGAAAATATAGTTTTTGACATAATCAATAAAATGATGTAAACATAACATGACTTTTCTTTTGACGCTGTCTTGACAAATTTTCAAACCTTATTAAACTTTCGTTTGTGGGAAGCAAATGTTGCGTGGTTGGAAAAGATAGTCTGGAAGAAATTAAAGTAAAGGTAAATAACTTAATATCGACTAAAACGATTAAACCAAAATCAACAATGTGGAAACAATTTGGTAAAGAAACTTGATAATCGAAAAAGCAACATCTGTTCGTTAAAATTTTGGAAGATTAGAAATTTTAACATCAGAAAAAAAAATTCAAACAACTATAAAGAATCTGTTATGGAGGAAGATAATAATTTAGTATAATGTATGGATTTGGGATATCGTATAGACTGTGACCCGAAGGATCTATTGTGTCTCCCCCCCCCCTTTGTTGCTACGATACTGGAGAACTCTGTGTTCACGGCTGATCCATTAATCCCACTGCTTTCAAAAAATCTAGAATGTGGGATGGTTTTAATTGCCAGAGATCTTCGTCTTCTATTTCATACGCACCTAGGTGTAGTGCTCTGGAGTTTCTTAGGGTTTCACATCTCGAGAGAATGTGGATAGAGGTTTCGTCCTTTTGCAACAAAATCGGCACGTCGTATTATCTGCTAGGTGTAGTGTCTTCAGGTGCTAGAGTTATTGTTAGTATTCGTAGATTGTTCTTACTTAGGTTGATACATTCAGCAAATTTACTCTAGTTATAGTTTCCCAGAAGAGTCTTTACCTGTCTCAGGCCAAGTAGGTTGTCCCAATAATTGGTTTTTCTCCTATTCACCTCCTTTTCCCGTACTTTTTCTATTATTATTAGTATTACTACTACCATTTTATGGAGCACAGACATCTAGTATAGAATACTCAGGGCTCTTTACTCTATATGTTGTTGACAAAAAAGAAGAGGGTATCCCATATCATGAACAGGTGGAATTATTAATTTATGTTACCAGTAAATAACATACATATACAAACAAATAGTAAACGTCAAACTAATATATAATATATATAAATATAATTTAATTTTTTGTATCCATAGAGGGTCCATAATCACAAATTTTCGTAATGGGCAAGTTTTGTTAGTTCTAATAATAATAACAACGATGTCCATCAGGTGATTGTCTTAAAAATGTTATGATATCCTCCACAGAAGACTTCTCAGGCTTGTGATTGGCATTGAGCCTGTTAGAGATAACTTCCTAATTTGAGAAATTTTGAATTGTCGATCAGCAAATGCATGCTCCTCAATATCGAATAAAGAGAACATAAACTGGAAACTTCTTGGTCTTATGAATGTTCTTCAAAATAAGCTAGCAGTACCTTTTGAGTAATCACAGGTAAGTTTTTATTGTCATATCAGTTTTATAAAGTATCAAAGGTGCTAGTGCCCACACTTTTTGATTTTACCGGAGTATAAGTTAACACATTATCAGAAAACATCAAGTGAAAACTATTCTGTTCAAATGACAAGTTTGACTGATTGCCTATTTTTTAATATTTTTGTAAAAAGTAAATGAATCTCTACTTGCTATGCTTCTTGATGAGACAAAAATCTTATTTTCAATTTTTGCTCTAAATTTTGTGTTAAAAAATAGTATATACACCAAGATTGTGAAGATATTCATAGACCTCGCACCATAATCTTGGTGGTTGGTCAAAAATGATAGTCTGCACTATCCTGGTGTATAATACACTAATATGTATGTTGAGAACAAACTGGAATTCAGTATTAAGTGCGAAGAACTTTTCTAAAAATGAATAGATATATAAAAACAAAAAAGAATGCTCACGTAAAGTGCAGTGGCGTCCATTCCATCCTTGAGAACACACACAAGTACCGTTTCTGCATTGACCGTGTTCTTGACATCGAACGTCACAAGGTAATTGTTCGCATTTGGGACCCGTCCAGCCTGGATCACACCGACATTTTCCGGTATCACATTTACCATGAGGTCCGCAATCCAAATTACAAAGTGCTGACATAAACAATAAGATTAATATCATTCATAGGTGTGAAGTAAAATGTCCAATTCCAATTCACACTTTATTTATTTATTTATTTATTTATATAACAACAGGGGGTGAACTACGTCTAAATAGAGATGGGAAACAATTTTACCAAAGTACGGGTTCTTGCATGAATAGTCTCTATAAGAATCCCATCGAATTCATAATTGGAATAAAAATACATTTACTTCATTAACTGATATAATTTGTGTTGTTCATTTCTTTATGAATATAGAATTACGTGGTTATTAACCTCGAAGGTCAGAGAGACTAATATGGTTGAACTGAACGCGAGGACGATCAATTATTGTATATTCAGAAATTTACATAAACAAGATGTATAATTAAACACAGATAGAATTGTTTACTACAGATAGTTATTATTAACGTGGTAATGTAGTAATGTAGTAATGTAGTAATGTAGTAATGTAGTAATGTAGTACTGTAGTAATGTAGTAATGTATTAATGTAGTAATGTAGTAATGTAGTAATGTAGTAATGTAGTAATGTAGTAATGTAGTAATGTAGTAATGTAGTAATGTAGTAATGTAGTAATGTAGTACTGTAGTAATGTAGTAATGTATTAATGTAGTGATGTAGTAATGTAGTAATGTAGTAATGTAGTAATGTAGTAATGTAGTAATGTAGTAATGTAGTAATGTAGTAATGTAGTAATGTAGTAATGTAGTAATGTAGTAATGTAGTAATGTAGTAATGTAGTAATGTAGTGATGTAGTAATGTAGTAATGTATTAATGTAGTAATGTAGTAATGTAGTAATGTAGTAATGTAGTAATGTAGTAATGTAGTACTGTAGTAATGTAGTAATGTAGTAATGTAGTAATGTAGTAATGTAGTAATGTAGTAATGTAGTAATGTAGTAATGTAGTAATGTAGTAATGTAGTAATGTAGTAATGTAGTAATGTAGTAATGTAGTAATGTAGTAATGTAGTAATGTAGTAATGTAGTAATGTAGTAATGTAGTAATGTAGTAATGTAGTAATGTAGTAATGTAGTAATGTAGTAATGTAGTAATGTAGTAATGTAGTAATGTAGTAATGTAGTAATGTAGTAATGTAGTAATGTAGTAATGTAGTAATGTAGTAATGTAGTAATGTAGTAATGTAGTAATGTAGTAATGTAGTAATGTAGTAATGTAGTAATGTAGTAATGTAGTAATGTAGTAATGTAGTAATGTAGTAATGTAGTAATGTAGTAATGTAGTAATGTAGTAATGTAGTAATGTAGTAATGTAGTAATGTAGTAATGTAGTAATGTAGTAATGTAGTAATGTAGTAATGTAGTAATGTAGTAATGTAGTAATGTAGTAATGTAGTAATGTAGTAATGTAGTAATGTAGTAATGTACACTACCACATGGCAAGCCCATGGCTATGACAACTTGAAACTTTATTATCTTCTTACTTCTCAATACTTTGAATTAGAATGAAATTATTACAAAACTGATGATAAAAAACTGATTACTCCTAAAGGTTTCACTCTATGTTAACTGATAAAAACGAATTCGAGTTTTATTTCAGATTTACAAAAAAAGTTGAGCCTAATCACGAATTAATTTAAAAATGTATTCCTCTCTTTTCTAGATAAGTGATTATATTTGATAATTATATTATCTATACGTTTATTGGGAATTTAGAGAAAAAACAACGTTCTATTATCACGAGGGTAAACAATAAAAACACGGTCTTTTACCTTGAGAGCAATCTGGTCCGGTCCAGTGCCTGTTACAAACACATTTTGCCGCTTCTAAATCGTAGACTCCATGATCAGAGCACGTAGGCAAACACTTATGAACTTGTTCATCGATAATGTTGCAATGAGTACCTTTCCAACCCGCTTTGCAGTAACATTGTCCATGTACACAAGCGCCGTGTTCTGAACAAGTAGGATCCTCACAATCGGGCTCTTCACATCCTTCTCCTGAAAAAAAAAAAATTAATGTTTTCATTCAATACATTTGGTTATAAGTTTTGGATAAGTTCATTACATTATTAGGTAGTATTCATATGATTATAAAGATATGCTGGAGCATGATTCTTATACTAAGGGAGAGAATTTTTTTTTATGAAGATATTAATTCATTCTCAACCCTCTCATGAATAAATTAACATGATTTTAGGTCTCTTCTGAAAAATAATGGATTTTTTAGGAGATAATAATTCTGACGATTCGTTCAAATTACTGATAAACATGGCAAATGTGGCATGAGAAGTTTTATTTCTTTGTAATGTGTTTTAATATGAAGTGAGGTTAAATCGTAAATCACCAATAAGTTTTCTGAATCCTATACACTTAGAATTTATATAATATTAAACATAGTATTAAAATTAGTTAATTCCGAAGCTTCAATTTTCAAATGATTTCACTCCTCATGTGATACAGGCTTACGAACTTCACTTTAGTCTTGATATTGGCAATCAAGACAAAGTTTGGGCTTTTTACATCTTGGAAGGTCCCAGATTTGTTGAAGTTTCTAGAGGAAGTTCCAACTTATTCCTGATGACTGCTACTGTGAACATTCTAAATTGTAGTTTTTGGTCACAATTTCCAATAAAATGTGGAGAGATGGAAGCTTTAGAATGACTTCTAGTGTGGCCTCTGTGAATGTTCTCGTGGCCCCCTTTTAGTTGTATTGTAGTCTTCGTAACTTCGAGAGATAAATTCTTGTGATTTTCCAACAAGTTCCAGTGTGATTGTACATCGTTCTCTTCAGCAAAGTTTTTGTTCCATTGATTGTGGGCAAAGGAGGAACCCATCTAACCAATATTTTCTTAAACATTTCTGGAGTTTTCACTCCATTTAGTCGATCATTGCGATACCGGTATTCGCATATCGTATGGTCTGGTTTAAACTCTGCTTCCCAATATTTTACTATAGATAACGAAGGAGCAGTCTCAGCCAGAATAAAATCTAGTTCAACTTTTATATTAGTTAAGCTAAAACTTCTCAAATAAAAGTAATAATTGGAATATGAATAATTTCTAGTTAAACAAATAATTTTAATCTGTGCTGAATATAAATTTATTTCATTTATAAGGTAAAAACTGATCTAGTAAAATCTACTTTCAGGAAAGAATCGATTTGAACATTACACTGATTAAATCGACAATTATTACAGTGGTGACATATTTCACCAATTATTGTATTGGCAAAAATTATGGACATGGAAAAATAGTTATTTATATAACAAGTGTATAAACTACCCTTTTTTTGACCAATAGAATGAGCGTAAGCCACAGGCGAATGGGACATGAGTCGAAAAAATACCTTTACACACGAAAAGCATACAATATTTTTTCAATCCAAATTCAGAAGTAAGTAATATATTATGGGTTCCTTATAAAATATATTTATTGATATTTCACACATTTAGTCTAGAACGAACAAAACAGTAGATTAATTCAATTGGTTACAATGCTAATATTAGAGTAAATTTATAAAATTTGCCTACTAAAAATTCAAAAATTGGAATGAGCGCGAATTGAACCTGGGACCTTCCGCATAATTATGAGCCTTGTACTCTAGCCATTACGCTAGAGTACGGAGATCTTGATAATTTTATTTACGCACTACTGCGTAAAGTACTTTACGCTCAGCAGCAGAAAAAATATTTTTTTTCCATCTAATATTAATATTTGATATTAATTATTTTCGGAAACACAGATCGTGGAAATAACCTATTATTTCACTAGTAAAATAATGGACGTTCATTATTATACTGGTAACAAAATAATGAGAAATTATAGCAACGTCTTATTATGGGCGTGTTGACCGAGTAGGCAGGAAGTTATTTTCATTCAATTTAATGTTTGTCAGTTTTGAAAAGTGTATTGCAGGGGTGCTCAAACTTGAACTGCTGGCGATCTACCTCAATATTTTTAGACTACTTACGATCGACTCTGAGAGGCTGCAAGTATGTGTGATGCAGGGTTGTCGTACATACACGATACTACCTACCTACTTACCTAGGTAGGGTCTACCGTAGCATATATAGATATTAGCTTTCTGCACAATATAGGTACATTATTTTAGTCAAGGTTTGGGTTAGGTTTAGTTAGGTTCTTCTCTACAATATCAATGAAAAAACTCATAGTTATTCAAAATTGCGAGTTTATTGGTTGTTACAAAACAAAAGAGTTACATATGGTGTTGAACCTAACTAAAGAGTGGCTTTGGATGTTGAAGCGTGGCACTGCATGTCCTCAGCATACTTTTCATAAGATGGTACGTAACCCCTGAGTGCTAATCGCAAGCATGATGACATATGATCGTCAGTTAGTCGATTGCGATATTTTGACTTAATTATCTTCATTTCAGATAATGCAGACTCGCACAAGTAAGTTGACTCAAACAATGCCGTCAGTTGAAGGGCGATTTGCCTTAGATTCGGATATTTATCTTCAGATATAAAACACCAGAAATTTGTATCAGATGCTGTAGCTTTGAGATGTATATCTGATATAATCTGCACCAACTCATTTTCAACAGAACATGAGTTCATATTAAACTGACTTGCTATTTCAGTAGCTAATTCCTCAATGTTTTTACATGAAAAAGGATAACTCATAAATGATGCTATATTTTCCAATTTACTGCAATCATAAAAACGCATTTCGAATTGTCCCAAAATATTTGATAATTCAGCCTCATACGTATCATAATTAAACTGAGGAATCCTTGCTTTCAAAGACGGAAAATGTTTCAAATCCTTTCTTTTCAGTTGATCTATCATAAGTTGCAATTTACTTTTAAATGCGTTTACTGCGCTAATCATCTCAATAATAATTTTTTCTTTACCTTGAAGCTCCAAGTTAACGATGTTTAAGTGCATTGTGATGTCAGTCAAAAATGCCAAATCAGTCAGCCATTTTTCGTTTTTCAAAATCTGAGTGTCATCACCTCTTTCGTCTAGAAAAGCTGTTATTTCGGGCAATAATTCTTGAAACCTTTGTAGGAACTTTCCGCGACTCAACCACCTGACGTCTGTGTGAAGAACTAAATCAGTGTGTTCAGCTGACTCCCTATCTTCCAACTGCAACTGAAAGAGCCGCCGTTGCAAGCTACGTGCACTGATGGAATTCACAATTTTTGTTGCTATGCTCATAATTTCCTCCGTGTTTAAAACTTTGGAACACAAAACTTGTTGATGTATAATGCGATGGAATGAAAAAAATGAAGGGAATTCTTCATTAGCTCGACACAATGCCACAAAACCGTTTTTGTTTCCAGTCATTGCTGGTGCTCCATCGGTTGTAATGCACACTAATTTATATATTGGTAGCTCGTAGTTTTTTACAAAATTAAAGAAAACTTCATATATATCTTCGCCACGGGTCTTCCCCTTCAGAGTAATGATTGTCAAAAATTCTTCCTTAGCCGACATGTCAAGGAATACCATCCGAATAAAAATACACAGCTGGACAGTGTCTGTCATATCGGTGGATTCGTCGAAAAGAAAAGTAAAGAAAAGTATGGTATCATGTATTAGTTTATCTGCGATGTCCTGACTCATGACTTTAATACGCCTTGTGACAGTCGGACGAGATAACTGAAGTTCTCTAATAGCAGACATGATTTCTGTTTTATTTTTAAAATCTCCAAATAGTCTCACCCGCTTCAATAAATGCTTCCTTCACCACCGATCCATCTTCGAATGGTTTCTTGTGTTTCGCCAATATATGAGATATTTTAAATGACGCGATCGTAGCAGCTTTTGATTGTTTGGCTGGTCTTGTAAACATGGTTTGTTCTTTTTTCAAACAAGATATAAAATCACTTACTTTTCGTTTTCTTAATTCACTCTGTGGCGGAAAATCCTTTTGATAGTTTTTATGAACCGTTTTATGATGCCTCTCTAAGTTACCACGCTTAGGTATTGCAACTGACGCACGACAAATAACACAAATGCACTTATCCTTCACCATACAAAAGAAAAATTCTTCCTGCCAATCCTTATTAAAATGATACGTTTTAGATTTCTTCACTGCACTCATTTTCCACTATTTAATAATAAACTTTGTATCGACGTAGTATCGCTATCAAGTTACAATTCAGAATGACTTCAATTCATGCAGGCGCAACATTTATATCGACGTGAAAGAAAGTCTCGAATGTTTTCGTCAAACGCGCCGCCCGAAACTAGACAGTACAGTCTAGTCTAGAAACAACGCGGCTTTTCTTTGAAAAGTGCCGCGCGTTTCTTTGATAAAGCCGCCTTTTTCCGCAAGCAGTGTTATTTTATTACGTAATACATTTTTGTAGTTTAGTTACCTACCTACTTATTAAAAATTTTTTTCTTCTCGAGATCTACTCAAAAAGCACTCGCGATCGACTGGTCGATCGCGATCGACCGTTTGAGCACCCCTCAGTAAAGAAAAAATAGTATCTATAAGTCACTCGAAGCAGAAGATCCATTATATGTTTCGCCCAGTTTGCCCAAGAATCTGGGCTCAACAATAATGATAGCCTTCTATTCCTAGTAACATAATGTACTATTTTTTTTTAGCTTCTATGGTAAATAACAGTTATACTGATCAGTATCAAGACTTATACACGAAAATAAGAAAAAAAATATTCTTTTGAAACCATACTTAAAACAATAAATTTTCCAAAAATGTCACAATTTTAATAATTGTTTCCTTCTGAGGTTTGAGGATTGGACAGTGAATGCTATTGAAGATACCTTGACTTTCTCTTCGAACATCAACAATAACAATCGTACTATTCGGTCTCTCTATTCCTCTTAATACACCCTCAGTCAAAGAAAACACCCGACTCGTTCCTACTCCTAGAATAATAATTCTGTTATGTCTAACTTCCGACTCCCATGACGGGAAATAATAAACTTACAAGGAAAACAAAGATAAAATAAACCCAACTCCGAGGGGATAATTAGATCTCATTTTCAGTTGAATGCTATCCTAAACCGAAACTAGAATTTTATGACGAGGTAGAATGTAGATTACTGTTTATTGTAGCTCTTCCTAAAATATTCACGGGCATACTCTAGACTATTCTAGAGATAAATTACGAGCTTGAGGATGCTTTTTCAAACATTGGAAATTGAATTTGTTTCCTAGATGTTTTCATTCCAGACGGTGTCCCCAATGGAAAATAAGAAAAAATTGCCGGATCAATAATACTGATATCGTTTCTCTCAATGCCAGAACCACATAGTTTCGTTTTATTAAAAACATATTTACATATACTAAACAGTGTAAAGGATATTTTCGAAATTTATTTTCAACTTCTCGGTGTTAAATAAGATTTATCTGGTTGAATAAAATGATTCGCTGTACTTTAGTAACTATTCTTAGAGCTTATAAATGTACGGTGAAATGTCTCTGGGGAAACTGGATTGATCGTACTACAAAATTTGACCAATCTTTGTATCATCAACCTCAATTTTCTCCAGTTCTTATTTTTTTGGCTGATGACTATGTTTCATATACATGGTTGCTTTCAAGTCTTACACGAACTTATCAGAATCTTTACACAACACTGTTCATCGGCTCTACCTTTGTGTTTTGGTGTTTACTAAAGCTAATGCGTTAACCTTATCCTTAAGAAGACAATATTGTCTTCCAGATTAGCTTTAACCTCGTGATTTCCAAAATTTTAAGCAATGGCCTCTATGAAACTCTCAAAGCTGAAAAATCGTCTAATAAAGTGTCATCCTGATAAAATAGGTGAAGATTTGAAAGATTTACAATCATTGAAGGAAAAATATGGAAAGAAACCCACCGCTTCAATGTCTAAAAGTAACGATGATGGCCTGCAGGCATCTCACAATATATTATTACTTATAGCAAAATCTGGAAAACCATATACCATAAGCCATCTTAAAAGAATTGTACCAGAGGAAACTGCAATTCACTGTGTTATCCACCGTCAACATTTAGAAGCAAAAAAGTTTGAGTGATAGATTGCACCAATCGATTCAATTTGTGACAAAATAAGAAGCAATGCATTTGATGCAGCACAATTGTGTGATGAAAATGATGAAGACTTCCTACTATTGCTGATACATACCGAAGTAATTTGGTGGTCGGTGCATGGAGATTTTATTCACTTTCTTACTCAGTTTTAGAGTTTCTGGAAAGTAAAGATGCCGATTTAAAAGGAAACACGATCAATTTTAAAGCAGACATCGCGTTTATAAAATTTAATATCATCAACTTACAATTATTTTACAATAAAAACGAAGAGAGAAATTTCAGTTTTCCTTTGTAAATTGAAATTTATGAGAGAGAATATTGGTCGGCGCGAATTTTTACAGTTTTCAAACTTGTCGCAAGTTCAAGTCAAATGCTTTGATGGAAATATTCATACATTGATTTGAAGATATTCTGTCGATAGAAATATCACCATGGATCAATAATCCATTTGGTGAAACGAAAGTTGAGACGAGCTAAGCACTAAGTATGACATTTAAATGAAGGTCAAATATTCAGGAACTATGGAAATTGTGCAGAAGCTTCTGATCGCATTTTTCTCGTCATATCTCGTCTAAAAAAGCTTTAGTGCCGTCAAAACCTTATTAATAAAAAAGAAGCAGATTGAATATCACAGAACGGGTAAATTTTCGGTAAGTGAGCTACACCGTATAAGTGTGAGGAACAGATCGTAGATCGTTTTGGGTACCTCTAGCAACTAAAAGCAATTGCAGTATAAAATTAGTATGGGAACAAGAATACTTGAACTTGAGACATCAATATTAACATTTTGTACTCTTCTCCGAGAAGTGTCTCCTTGTGTGTAGACGACTTAGAAATCTGAAACGTCTTGCCACTGTCTAGGAGGCGGTATTCATATTGAGAACTGACCTCTATCTATTGGAGGGCTATTTGTATACTGCCAGTTATAGTGACATTCTGCAATCCCTTATACCTCACTACTCAGCCCAAAAATCCAGCTCAGACAAGATAATGATCGTCTACAAAAATACGTGACTTAATGTTTCACCATGACCTGCGCAGTCTTCTTGAGGATCATTTCATACGAAACATTTGATTATATTTTTAATCTCTGAATCATCTTTAACCAACTGGAAATCGTTGAAATCATTATCAGCTTGCCTAACAGATGTCATGCTCTGATCACTGCAAGGGAAATTCGAGAAATCTTTTAAGATACTTTTCACTCTTTTGTTTTTTATATTATTATATTTATTTAGATCAACATTCATATTTTGTTCCCTTAACATTCAGCTAATTCTCTTTTTTTGATGATTAATTTTAAGGAAATGTATAATATAAGATTATACCTCAGACATTTCGATTGTGTACATAATTCTGATGTGTTTTAGAATTTTTTGAAAGATTCTAGAGAACGTTTTCAAGAGTTTACAATTGATATTAGACAAGAATAAGTCAATTTCATTCATATTGTGTATTAATATGCTTCTTCTTTAAAATATAACTTGAGGAAAAGATAGCAATTGCGGAAATATATGTTTCATCAATTTTCAGGAACAATATTAATATAAAACGTTACTTTATAGTAGCTCATAAGCCTCGAATTGACCGCAATCATATATGTTTGTTGTTTGCGAGACGTGCCGGCTCACTTGCGCGTGTATCTTAAATCGTGTAGATTTATTTTTCAAAATAAATGACTTTCGTTCCTCGCCTATCGCCACCCTTACTAAAAACCTTTTGGTTTTTATTCGGAGGCTAGAGGCCTCAATTTACACGAATGGCTACCTATAAATCTCGTTCTCTTACCTTTCCATCCGGGTTTGCAGTGACAGGAGCCCCTCACGCACTGCCCGTGACCCGAACAGTCTGCGATGCGGCAGTCTGTCTCGGGGATATCGCATTCCGGCCCCTTCCAGCTCTGTTCGCAATGGCAGAGCCCGC
The DNA here is from genome assembly GCF_026250575.1 of Diorhabda carinulata. Classification (NCBI taxonomy): domain Eukaryota; kingdom Metazoa; phylum Arthropoda; class Insecta; order Coleoptera; family Chrysomelidae; genus Diorhabda; species Diorhabda carinulata. Next base: position 5,919,519 of record NC_079464.1, on the reverse strand, counting down.
CACCGTATTGCCCGTGCCCCGAACATAACACCGGACAAACACCTGGAAATAACGTGGCGTTTAGTTTGTTTGTTTGCATGGAAAAAGTTTATTTGCAATGTGAAAATAGGTAAAAGTAATATCTGTTATTGTTCATTTCTAAATACTATATAGTAAACAACAAAACTCATCAGTAACAAAATCTATGAAATTATATAGAGAACGTTGTGTTTGTCATTTTGAAAGATGATGATACGAGGGTTGCTACTTAAGTTTATATATAGACAATCGAAAACAAATATTCATAATTGGATATTGTTTTTAAAAATATTTCCCATTGAGATGAATAAACTTTTGCATTCGTTTGAACCAATTGCGATTGAGGTACCTCCAAACACGTTATTTGAACATATTAACCACTTCTTCGGGTGTAGAAAAACGTTGACTTCGCAATTTATTTTTGATCTGAATAATTAGAAATTTTTTAGTGCCAAAAAGGACTGTACGGTAGAAGACCCATCATTCCATTTTTTGACTGTTCAAAAACGTTTTTGTTTTAGCTGATATGTGGGAGCTCGCATGCACAATTTGCTTCGAAGTGCTTCGAGCGCGAACAACTTTTACTGGATTTGGCTCGTCTTGGAAGATTCATAGATTCCATTGTTGTTTAGTTTTGGATCAATATCCATAAGTCGTCGCCTGTCACGATGTTTAAGACGTCTATTGAAGTACTGTGATTGATTTTTATCAGGATTTCCTCGCACCAATTGACACGAGCTTTTTTTTGAATGATTATCGAATTATACGGTATCCAACGCTAATAAATCTTTTGGCAGTCCAATTTTCATGCAATATTAAATGTATGCAAGTGGAACTGCCCCTGCGGGAATAAGAAAAAATCGTTGGGTGCCAAACAGTACGGTGGATGACGCATCAATTCGATGATTTGACTGTTCACAAACGGTTTTGTTTGATTTGATGTGTGAGAGATCGCATTATCGTGGTGAAGAGTCATTCAAGATTTCCCTGATTTTTTAATACTTCTGGTAAACAAATACGTTGCTCTAATGGAACGGAGGCGACAAGTCAAATTATTCCGAAAAAATAGGCAAAGATTTGTTCAGAAATACTTCACTATTTTGTTGATAATTCATCGTTTTAGGTCTATTTGATTTATTTACACCTTTTCAAAATGTAATACCCTCGATATTTTGAGCTAATCTTGATCTTTATCAAAATATTGCCTGATAATAACAACTTGTACAGTTCTATCAATCAATAGATCACACATCATAAATTAGTAGGAAAACCATAATGACGGTATTACAACACTATATCCACCAATATTAACATATGGAACTGAGAGCTGGTTCTGAAAAACAGAACAAGAGATGAAGTAATTGAAGAAAATGGAGTAACGAACGCAAAATTATAAAATAACTATAAAAAACAACACGTGATAAGGTTTTATAGTAGGTGGATTGTTGAGTATGAGAAGGAGTATCAAATAACAGAGAGGTAGACCATAGGAAACTTGGTATCAAGAGAAATATTGGAATAAATGAGGAAAACCTAGCATCAAATAATAACTATGACAAAAAGTAAATAAGAGTGTGTGGAGTTAATTAATGAAAAGAAAAAGTAGAAGGTGGTTATCAGTTCGTGGTAATAAAATAATAAAGTGAATTTTTTAAATATATTTATATGTATTTTAAACCTTTTTATATGCTTTTTTGATGTATCGTCTTGATTTCATTTCATTTTTGAAAAAAAAAATTGTTGAAAGAACAGGAAAAAGTTGGAATTTCGATCTATTGACTTGTTAAATTAGGTCATATTTTAAATAGAGACCGAAAAAGTTAGGAATGCTAATACTTTCCTACTTTTTATCATAAGAGGCATTGAATCAAGACGATTTATCTAGAATATTAGATTGGTAACTTTCTCTTCTCAATGATAGAAAACTTTGCCGTTTGTCACGTGATACTGGTCACATTGACGTAATTTTAGAAGCAAGTAATAGGAGAAATTTATGATGCTGATTGCTTAACAAGCGCACATGTCAGAATTGGTATAAAAAATTCCGTTCTGGAGGTTTTCTCCTCAAAGATGAGTGTTGTGGTCGGCCTACAGAAGTTGATGATGACCAAATCAAAGTCATAATTGAATAGAATCATCATATAACTATTCAAGAGGTTGCGAAGAGGCTACATGTACAGCAAACAATAATTGAAAAATACTTAAAATGTCTTGGGCTAGTTACGAAGCTTGATATTTGGGTATTTTGGGGTAATTGAAAGAAATTTTTAACACAAACCGATCCTTTATTGAAAAGAATCATCACGGAAAAATGAGGAAAAATGAGCCCTGTATATTAACTTGGTTCGAAAACGATCATAAAAACAACAAAAAAAGTTCATGCAGTCAGTTAGGTGACATTTCAAAGTTGTGTGTTTTGAGCTGCTTATAAGGAACCAAACGAACAATTCTGATTATTTTCGTTAGCTTAGTGTTCCACCACGAGTCCTCACACATCTTTCACAACTCGTGGGAAACTATTGGAGCTTGGCACATACCCCATACAACCCTGACCTGGCACCATCTGATTACTATTTATTTCGAAGTTTGCAGAATTCTTTGAATAATCAAACTTTCACAAATGACGTTGACCTTCAATCGCACCTGGTTCAGTTTTTTGATATAAGAACCAGTCATATATGAGCGCGGAATCATGAAGCTGAAAGGAAGATGGCAAAAGGTCATTGTGCAAAACTGAAAAAGTGTTTTATTTCAACCGAAATTACTTTGTCGCCAACAATAATATAATATAAAGGAATATTAAAAAATAGCTCATGTTAATTGATATAGAGTTTCGATATTACTATTTATTAAATACATATGTTTTAAAAAACAATCCATGTCTATATTATCTCATTTTTGAAGTATCAATTGGGCAAATTGGAGGAGACGTTGAGTTTTTATGTAGGATATTACATGGATACCAAATCTGCTAAAGAAATAATATTGAAAAAAATTACCAAACAAGCCTGTTCAAGATTATAAATATATTAAGGAAAAGTACTGATTCAACAACAATTTCTATAAAAGTTTCACGTCGTTTGTAACAATTAAACCTAACGTAACCTCAAACTTGATGAATTATTAAGCCATGCAGAAGTTTTTTGATCATTTTTGATTCATGGGTTTCTTGTTTCTATGTTTGTGAATCATTTTTAGAAATTCTCTTTATAATAATAAACGTACAAATATTTTTTCATATTACAAGAATGCCTTTCTTGTTTAATTATAGCTGTAACTGCACTACGGGAATCTTGAATTGCATGTTATGTGGTTATAGAAACATTCAAGACGGTTTTAAATGATGTTCAAGTTCATAAAATGCCAATCTGATTATGAACAGAATATTGATGTGTTTAATAGCAAACAAAGAGTTAACAAAAGTATTTATGTGAAATATTTTTGTTTAGTCTCCGCTTATTTAAATCACAAAAATTATCAATTATTTTTTGCATTATGTTGGAATAATGTGTAGCAAAATATGATATTGACATTATGAACATCAAAATAAGACTAAAATCAAAATAGAAAATGTTCTACTAAGAGAAATTATTTTTTCTTTAGTCCTCACATCTCAAATATGTAGCAGTACTTAATCAATCAAATAATTTATAGCTTTTTTGATTTCATGAATGATAAAAAAGACATGAATAATTTAAGTGAAATTTATAGCTCTATTTTATAAATTCTAATAAAACTATGTTCATAATGTCAATATCATATTTTGATAAAGACTTAAAGAAAAGTCGAAACGTCAAATTTTATATTTCTTCCAAAAACTATTAAAAAGACTAATTTTAGAATAGAAGAGAACTAAAATCAAGAACATTTAGATGCATTAATATATCAAAAGTTCTAAGAAATCCTTTTATTGTTAAACAGCTTTATTGAACTTATTCGCTACTAAAATGTCTTATGTTGTGGACGTTTTTGATAAGAATAATGCTAGAAATAAAAAATTGAGAAATTTTCATGATTATAGTGAATGCTTGTTGCATAAAAACAAAACAAAAATATCTTATAAAAACAAACAA